>NC_092504.1:99868995-100168995 GCF_047511675.1 Marmota flaviventris
CTTGTTCGCTGTACTCCTAAAATGCATTATGATCAGCCTTATCTATGATAAGGAGAATGACCTTGGATTACCAAGGTCACCAGAACCATCAGGAAAGGAAAAGAGTTCTTCCCAAAGAAGTGTTTATGGGAAAGATACTAAGCAGCTTAATTTTCCCAAGAAATTCTTATATCACTCTCTTTTTTGGAGATTTATTTTTATTTAACTAAAATTTTCTTAATAGGAAGTTTTCAAACTTATCATGGTATCTATTATATCCCCCAACAAATAAATCTTGTGAGATAAAAAGTTTTCAAAAATGGAAAAGAATGCTAATTTTACCTGCTCAGGACTGACTGTTATATTATAAAAGGATTTATGGTGTGCCACACATTGTACTTTATACAAAACTCATTATCTAAAGTTATTTATCTACACTCTTTTATTTATTCTTAGCAGTTATATTGGCTAGTTGTAATTAGTATCCCCCTTAAACAATGTGTCCAAAATTACATAGGTAATGGTAGAATTACCCCGATTTTGTTTGTATCAAGAGGCACCACTCTTAATAATCAAGCTATATGACCTCATTAGATAAAGCCAATTATATGAAAATTTTTATTCAGAAAAATTTTAAGTGACCAAGGAATCCAACTACATTTTAACAGGTGACATACTGAACTAGAAATTTGAGTTGCTCAAAGTTGCTCTGAATAATAATAATGTTTATCATTTGCACAATGTTTAAATTCAAAGCTTCTTATGACCAGAACTATTGTGGTCTATTAGACATAAAATTTATTATCTGAGGACTTTGTACTCTTTTTTCATGTACGTGGCACTTTCACTAGGGGTATGTGATTACAAAGGAGTAGAGAGCTACAGGTTTCCCTAGTCACTTCAAGCCAAATACATCCCCTAAACAGCCTGTTGTCTTCCTTCTCAAAGATATTTGCCCAACTCAACTTTCTAGCAGTTTTACTAAATTACAAATCCATCTATATTTCTAAGTCAAAAATATTATGGTAACTATTAAGTTTTTTATCTAAAACCTGGTCTTCCAATAACACACCAAATACATGTAGACAGAATAACTTCCAAATTTAACCGTTTCTTTTAATCCAGCCATGTTTGCTACCTGTTTTGGTTCAGGTCCTTAATGTCTTTTAACTGGTAAATATTCTTGTCCACATATTTTTTATCCATTTATATGTGTGTGTATAATAAAGAATAATATATGCACAAATATCCTGAAGTATTATCTTCTAAAGATTGTGTTACCATATTTTTTCCAACAAAAGATATCTGTTGGTTCACCATTGCCTTCAAAATAAAATCAAAACCATTGTATGTGTAAAATGCATATAAAATCTCACACGATTTGGCATCTATTAATCTCTTTGATTTTATACCTAATATAAATCATTATCAGTTTCTCCAAAAGCTTTTGCTTCAACAGAAGTAAATTCTAATATATCCCAGATGGCAATTTAACTAGTGTTTGATTCTATGATTTTTACAAAGAGATATTTCTTGTGCCAGGGCCATTTCCTTCATTCTCTTCCTGAGCATTCTTATTCGTTATTTGAAACACAAATGTCATTTTCCCTATAAAGCATCCCCTAACTATCTCAGTGCTTTCTCTGAGAGTTCACTATCACCCTAAAGGAATCTGCAAACTGTTGAAAAATAATCCACAAGCAAGAATTCTGAATTTACTATTCTGATCATTATTAGATTAGATTGGCCATCTCTCTGAGAAGCTTCTGAGTTTTTGACTAACAAGACTATAAATAATTCACCCTGTAAGTCAGTGCTTAGCACTGGGTACGGCTTTTCAATTTGGTGTTCAGTAAGTTTTTAGTCAAGTAAATTGATAACTGAATCTCCTAAACTAAAACATGATACCTATCTACCATGAATAATTCTGATTTGTAATTATGTTACACTACTCAAAAACTTTTAGAAATTTACAACTATCTATATAATTTACCAATATATATTTATAATTTACAACAATATGTATAATAATTTGGAAATTTATATATATTTCAATTTCCCCCTCCCCCTCCACACACAGGGTGGACCTGAGGAAAATGGTTGGTGTACTCTTGGATTTGACTAATTATTGTTTAAAACCATTTTACTAATATTTAAAAAAAAATTAGGGCTGGGATTGTGACTCATTGGCAGAGTGCTTGCCTCGCACGTATGACGTACTGGGTTTGATCCTTAGCACCACATAAAAGTAAATAAATAAAATAAATGTATTTTGTTCATCTATAACTAAAAAAAAAAGATTCAAAAAAATCTAAACCTTTGTCAAGCAATATAAAGATGACCTTGGTACACTCTCAAAAAAAAAAAAAATAGCAGGGGAGTGGATGATTTTTAAGAGAGTATGCTTATTTTGAAATTTTATCTTACTCATTAAGATAAAGGTGTAGCATTAACTATTTTTGAAAAGAATTTCTTCAGCTGATCAAGTATACTTTTATGTATCTTTAAACATTCATCTTGGCAGAATGAAAGAAAACTTTTAATCAAAAAGGATCTTACTAAAGCTATGCCCAGTGGGAGGTAGACTGTGTGTGCACAGAGTGAAGAAATAGCAGGATTCTCAGGCAGCGCAATGTTCTGACACCTATCCAAATATGCCAGGAATAAAAATCTTTAAATGTGATTTCAAAATGCTTCCTTTCTTTTTCAAAACATTTTTTTACATGCAGCAGGTTTAAAAAATATTAACTTCACAACTCACAAAAATTAATGGAGACAAGTATATAATAAGATTTTTTTTTTATTTTTCAAAATTCTTTCAAATTTAAAACTTGCAAGGGACAAAGATGAAAGCCCAAGCAAAACTCATAGTTAGGTCCTTGAGAAGGTTATCTTTGTGTTCTTTGTGTGAACTCAGGAAGCAGTGTGGATGTTCAAGATGGAACACATTTTAGTAGCACAGATTAGCAACTGTTTCAAGGTCAGTGGTATTATTTGAGGTATCTCCGTGATACCAGACAATGAATCTACACCTTAACTCATTTTGCAAATATTGACAGACATTATTCTAGCGTCTGGGAAAACAGAGTAAAAACAAGCCTTTGCCCTTAATTAAGGGACTTACCAGATACTCTAGGAGAAAGGCTAGTGCCACAAAAGTATTGGTTCTGCAGAGAGTTGTAGTGATTGCCCTGAGCTTCAAGGGGAAATGTTAGGAACATTTTACCGGAGAGCCATGGAGCAGTGATAGTGCCTCCAAGCAGAAGCCACTCTTTCATTAAAATATTACAAATTATTTTCTGTAGTTAGGACAAAGTGGGATCAAAACAAGATTGTTGTTTGTTGCTTTGGTTTGATTTTTAGTTGACAAGTATTATAAGTTGGGTCTGTGAGCTGAAGGAAAACAACCGAGTAGAGTGGAGAAAACTTACTGTTCAGATGAAAGAGAACAATTTCAGTGGCAAAATTCTTGGGAGGTGAGTGAAATTGGATTCCCTGAACAATATATGGGGATATGAGAAAAGGCAAATTTTATGGAAGCACATACAAGCTGGTTATTAGATATGTTGCTGGGATGATGAGGTAATTCCAATCTGATGGCTTCTGTTATTTTAGTTGTTCTTCTCTAATGAAAGTGTAGTCTTTTCCTGATATATTTCTGAAATATCTGCTTTAACACTTTACAATGTATGGAGAAAGTGTATTCCTGCTGTAGATTTTATATTGTGCTTATCATCATTGCACTGGGGATTTATTCCTTGTTTTTAAATTTACAAGAAGATTTTATTTATCTATCTATTTATTTATTTATTTTTGCAGAGTAGTATACAGGCAAAGGATCCAAGTAAAAGGATATAAATTAAATTTGAAAAAAAGGCAGAATATGATTTTAATACCAAAGAGTGTTAAAATTTGGGGTTATTAAAAGTCATTTAATATTCATTAAATGGAAAAAGAAAAATATCATTCTAGTCAGGATAATATCATTCCTCTTTCATCCTTCCTATCACTCTTTCCTTTTCTCTCTACCTTTATCCATTATTCTCTTTTCATGCCTTTTTTGTTATATCAATCTCCTTTGAACCTGTAGATATCAGATGTCTATGAAAAAGTAATTTCAAAAACAAATAACTAAAGATTTGTTAAAAATAATTTTTTAGTCCAATTTGCTGTCAAACGTCCAGATTTATTTTTTCAGAATTTAAATTACTTTTGAAAAGTGAAAATCTACCTATTTTAAAACAGGAAATGAGAGGCAAAGTAGGAGACATTTTCTAGCTTCTCCTTTGAGAGGTGGCTTGTGTCCCTTACATAGCTAACAATATGACATCGTTACCCTAAAGGTAAATCATAGAGAAGAACAGCTATAGCTCAGAAGTTAGAATGGTGGCTACCGTTGTGTGTAGAGGCAGATATGACTGGAAGGGGCCATGAGGAAATTCTGGGTGCCTGATTGTGTTTTTTTCTCTTCTAAGTCACGGTTTTAGGCTCAAACTCCAAGGTGGTCCAATAGACTCCTTGAGGGCAAATCAATTGTCACCTTTCCTCCTCATATCTGTGCTACACTCCATCACAGTTACTTCAAAGCAGTTCTGCAAAGTGCACATGCTATATCTTATGTTTGACTTGATACTTGTTCTAGAGCCTTTTCTCACATTCAGAGTTTCTCTTCTAAGGAAGAGCCTCCGAGTTAAGATAATTTAAGAGAGAGCCATTGATCACTCAACCACTCTTTCCCCCAGACTGACACATGATTTATGGAAAAAAAAAATGCCACCTACAAAGTTTTTCTGTTACAATGACATTTTCCCAGAAGTTTCATCATCTCTTCAGGAAAACATCTCCATGATGGGCAACCTCAGGTGAAGAGAGCTGAGACTCACAAGATATTTCTTGCTTCTATAGTGCTTTGGTACCTGTTGCTTTCATTTGATACAAGGTCACAGATTGCTTTTTTGCCCACAGAACAGGAAATATTCCCAATTCTCTTGTGATTTCTATCCATTAAAGATTACAGATGTGAGTTCTGAAAAATAATTTAAACTATAAGATTTAAACCTTTTCTTTTCTAACTGTCAGTTTTTATTGTCATGTCTTCTTTCTACAGCAGATTATAAAATGCTGAACTACAGAAAGTTTGTGCAGCATGACTTTATATAAATGCAATGTGTAAGGTAAAGTTTTAAAATAGGAATAATTTTATCAGTGGTTATGGCAGGTATAGAAGATGGGGAAAACATATGACCTTATATGAGGATAATCATGTTTTTATCAATTCCATCAACTTATTAGTTTGAAACATATTTCTTGGTAGAAAGGAAATGAGACATTATTTTCTAATTTTCAAAAATATATGTCCTGCCTTACCAACACTTAGGGTGACATTGCAAAGTACACATGACAAATTTAAAATAGAAAATGTTATAAAAAATATATCTTGCAGGGTAATGTTAGCTTTTACCTGAAGGCTTATCTTCTGCCGTGGCACTGAGGGTGACACCGCACCATTTTAAATGTATCTATATTGAGATGATAAAACATGGCAAAACTTTGGTTCCACAGAGAGTTGCAGTAATTGCTCTGACCCTAAAGGTAAAATGTTAGAAACACCAGGACAATCAGAGAGCAGTGATAGTGCCTCCAAGCAGAACCCACACTTCCAATAAAATGTTACCATTTCTTTCTATGCCCTTTCCTGTAATCATTCACAGCAATTTGTAAACTTACTTTTATAATTCTATATAATAAAAATCACCACAAGCCACACTTCCCATGAAGAATGTGAAGTGCAATTAGTCACTGATTTACTGCCTCAGTAAATGTGCAAGTTAGAAGAATAATCTTGTGATATTCTTAATAGATGTAAATGATGTTACAGAATTACAGGGAATGAGAGCTAAACAGTGAACCCAAAAGTGTTTTCTTGAAACTTTTTATTTTATTTCACATGATCTATTTTTTTACATAGCCTGTGTATTTAAGGATTATTCTAAGGGACCATATTTATGTATACTTCTTGAGAG
The DNA here is from genome assembly GCF_047511675.1 of Marmota flaviventris. Taxonomy (NCBI): domain Eukaryota; kingdom Metazoa; phylum Chordata; class Mammalia; order Rodentia; family Sciuridae; genus Marmota; species Marmota flaviventris. The sequence goes on from NC_092504.1 coordinate 99,874,998, forward strand.
TAAATTGTCAAATGTTTCCAAATTTTGGTAGCAAAGGAAAACATACAATTAGCAGATTGATTGCTTTATTTATTTGGTATGCATTTTTCCCACAAGGCTGTCTACACCTGCACAGCAGATGTGCTTCTTTCTTTTCAAGGATTCCATTTATCAGCCCAATCTCTCATTCTTCCATTTTTATGCAGCTAAACTGTCTCATATTTTAATTCAGAATAAAAACTTAGATTTCAGAAATCTAAGATTTCAGAAATCACGTGACCCAAATTGGAGAGGGGGCAGAGTGGAGCCGCCACCCACGCCCGCAAGGTGGTCAGACCCGTCAACCAGTGGTACACGGGCATGGTAGGAGGGGCAGGGCAGAGCCGCCACCTGCGCCCTGATCAGGCCCCGCCGGTGTGGTGGTCACGTGACCCCAATTGGAGTGGGGGCGGAGCGGAACCGCCACCCGTGCCCGCAGGGTGAGCAGACCTGCGACCAACCTGCAGATCAGGCCCAGCAGTCCGCAGGCATTGTAGAAGGGGCAGGGCAGAACCGCCGCCCGTGCCTGCAAGGTAGGCAGACCTGCGACAAACCGGCAGATCAGGCCCAGGAGCCTGCTGGCGTGGTACACACGTCACCCCAATTGGAGTAGGGGCAGAGCAGAGTCGCCGCCCGTGCCAGGAACAGGCCCAGCGACCTGCCGGCGTGGTAGTCACGACACCCCAATTGGAGTAGGGGCAGAGCAGAGCCGCCACCCGTGCCTGCAGGGTAGGCAGACCTGCAACGGACTGGCGGATCAGGCCCGGTGGCCTGCCAGCGTGGTACACTCGTCACCCCAATTGGAGTAGGGGCAGAACACAGCCGCCACCCGCGCCCGGAACAGGCCCAGTGACCTGCCGGCATGGTAGTCACGACACCCCAATTGGAGTAAGGAGAGAGTAGACCCGCCGCCCGCGCCTGCAAGGTAGGCAGACAGCCGCCCGACCCTGCAAGGGAGACTTTTCAACTATACAAGAGCAATATAAATATATAGGACAAAAAATCATTTCAAAAACACAACAGTTTCACCCAGCAGAAAGAAACGCAAGCAGTATGAAAAGACAAGGAAAGAAAGGACCACAAGCAATGCAGGTCAACTCAACTTTAGAAGAGGTAACAGCTGCAGCAGATGGAATGTCAGATAAAGAATTCAGGATATACATGCTTCAGATGATCTGGAGTATCAAGGAAGACATTAGACAGCAAAATCAGACAATGAAAGATCACTTCGACAATGAATTACGCAAACAAATCCAGGAAGCAAAGGATAAACTATACAGGGAGATAGAGGTTATAAAAAACAAACAAACAGAAATCCTAGAAATGCAGGAAGCAATAAACCAACTTAAAAACTCAATGGAGAATACTACCAGCAGAGAAGAACACTTACAAGATAGAACATCAGACAATGAAGACAAAGTATTTCAACTGGAAAAGAACATAGACAGCTCAGCAAGACTGTTAAGAAACCATGAGCAGAACATCCAAGAAATATGGGATAACATTAAGAGACCAAACTTAAGAGTCATTGGGATACAGGAAGGTACAGAACTCCAAACCAAAGGAATGAGCATTCTATTCAATGAAATACTATGAGAAAACTTCCCAGACTTGAAGAATGAGACAGAATCCCAAATCCTAGAAGCCTACAGGACGCCGAATGTGCAAAATCATAAGAGATCCACACCTAGACACATTATAATGAAGATGCCCAACATACAGAATAAGGAGAGAATTTTAAAAGCTACAAGAGAAAGGAAGCAGATTACATTTAGGGGTAAGCCAATCAGGATAACAGCTGATCTTTCAACACAAATTCTGAAAGCTAGAAGATCCTGGAATAACATATTTCAAACACTGAAAGAAAATGTGTTCCAACCAAGAATTGTGTATCCAGCGAAATTAAGCTTCAGGATGGAAGATGAAATTAAAACCTTCCACGATAAACAAAAGTTTAAAGAATTTGCAGCTAGAAAACCATCTCTTCAAAACATCCTCGGGAAAACATTACAGGAAGAGGAAATGGAAAATAACAATGAAAACCAACAGTGGGAGGTAGGACAGTAAAGGGGGGAGGGAAATAATCAAAGAGGAAAACAAACCATGTTTAGTAACAGAGATAAACAAATATGGCTGGAAGAACAACCCATATCTCAATAATAACCCTAAATGTTAATGGCTTAAACTCACCAATTAAGAGACACAGGCTAGTAGAATGGATCACAAAACAAGACCCAACAATATGCTGCCTACAGGAGACGCATTTGATAGGAAATGACATACATAGGCTGAAGGTGAAAGGTTGGGAAAAATCATATCACTCATATGGACTTCGGAAACAAGCAGGAGTGTCCATACTCATATCAAATAAAATAGATTTCAAGCCAAAGTTAATCAAAAGGGATAAAGAGGGACACTACATAGTGCTTAAGGGAACCATACACCAACAAGACATAACAATCATAAATATATATGCCCCAAACAATGGTGCAGCTATGTTCATCAAACAAACTCTTCTCAAGTTCAAGAGTCTAATAGACCACCATACAATAATCATGGGAGACTTCAACACACCTCTCTCGCCACTGGACAGAACTTCCAAACAAAAGTTGAATAAGGAAACTATAGAACTCAATAAGACAATTAATAACCTAGACTTAATTGACATATATAGAATATACCACCCAACATCAAGCAGTTACACTTTTTTCTCAGCAGCACATGGATCCTTCTCAAAAATAGATCATATATTATGTCACAGGGCAACTCTTAGACAATATAAAGGAGTAGAGATAATACCATGCATCTTATCTGATCATAATGGAATGAAACTGAAAATCAATGATAAAAGAAGGAAGGAAAAAGCATACATCACTTGGAGAATGAACAATAGGTTACTGAATGATCAATGGGTTATAGAAGACATCAAGGAGGAAATTAAAAAATTCTTAGAGATAAATGAAAACACAGACACAACATATCGGATTCTATGGGACACATTGAAAGCAGTTCTAAGAGGAAAATTCATTGCTTGGAGCTCATTCCTTAAAAAAAGAAAAAAACCAACAAATAAATGATCTCATACTTCATCTCAAAATCCTAGAAAAAGAAGAGCAAAACAACAGCAAAAGAAGTAGTAGGCAAGAAATAATTAAAATCAGAGCTGAAATTAATGAAATTGAAACAAAAGAAACAATTGAAAAAATTGAAAAAACTAAAAGTTGGTTCTTTGAAAAAATAAACAAAATCGACAGACCCTTAGCCATGCTAACGAAGAGAAGAAGAGAGAGAACTCAAATTACTAGCATACGGGATGAAAGAGGCAATATCACAACAGACACTTCAGAAATACAGAAGATAATCAAAAATTATTTTGAATCCTTATACTCCAATAAATTAGAAGATAGTGAAGGCATAGATAAATTTCTTAAGTCATATGATCTGCCCAGATTGAGTCAGGAGGATATAGACAACCTAAACAGATCAATATCAATTGAGGAATTAGAAGAAACCATCAAAAGACTACCAACTAAGAAAAGCCCAGGACTGGATGGGTATACAGCAGAGTTTTACAAAACCTTTAAAGAGGAACTAATACCAATACTTTTCAAGCTACTTCAGGAAATAGAAAAAGAGGGAGAACTTCCAAATTCATTCTATGAGGCCAACATCACCCTGATACCTAAACCAGACAAAGACACTTCAAAGAAAGAAAACTACAGACCAATATCTCTAATGAACCTAGATGCAAAAATCCTCAATAAAATTCTGGCGAATCGGATACAAAAACATATCAAAAAAATTGTGCACCATGATCAAGTAGGATTCATCCCTGGGATGAAAGGCTGGTTAAATATACGGAAATCAATAAATGTTATTCACCACATCAATAGACTTAAAAATAAGAACCATATGATCATCTCGATAGATGCGGAATAAGCATTCGAAAAAGTACAGCATCCCTTTATGTTCAAAACTCTAGAAAAACTAGGGATAACAGGAACATACCTCAATATTGTAAAAGCAATCTATGCTAAGCCTCAAGCTAGCATCATTCTGAATGGAGAAAAATTGAAGGCATTCCCTCTAAAATCTGGAACAAGACAGGGATACCCTCTCTCTCCACTTCTGTTCAACATAGTTCTCGAAACACTGGCCAGAGCAATTAGACAGACGAAAGAAATTAAAGGCATAAAAATAGGAAGAGAAGAACTTAAATTATCACTATTTGCAGGTGACATGATTCTATACCTAGCAGACCCAAAAGGGTCTACAAACATACTATTAGAGCTAATAAATGAATTCAGCAAAGTGGCAGGATATAAAATCAACACGCATAAATCAAAGGCATTCCTGTATATCAGTGACAAATCCTCTGAAATGGAAATGAGGACAACCACTCCATTCACAATATCTTCAAAAAAAATAAAATACTTGGGAATCAACCTAACAAAAGAGGTGAAAGACTTATACAATGAAAACTACAGAACCCTAAAGAGAGAAATAGAAGAAGATCTTAGAAGATGGAAAAATATACCCTGTTCATGGATAGGCAGAACTAACATCATCAAAATGGCGATATTACCAAAAGTTCTCTATAGGTTTAATGCAATGCCAATCAAAATCCCAACGGCATTTCTTGTAGAAATAGAGAAAGCAATCATGAAATTCATATGGAAAAATAAAAGACCCAGAATAGCAAAAACAATGCTAAGCAGGAAGTGTGAATCAGGCGGTATAGCGATACCAGACTTCAAACTATACTACAGAGCAATAGTAACAAAAACAGCATGGTACTGGTACCAAAACAGGCGGGTGGACCAATGGTACAGAATAGAGGACACAGAAACCAATCCACAAAACTACAACTATCATATTTGATAAAGGGGCTAAAAGCATGCAGTGGAGGAAGGATAGCATCTTCAACAAATGGTGCTGGGAAAACTAGAAATCCATATGCAACAAAATGAAACTGAATCCCTTTCTCTCGCCATGCACAAAAGTTAATTCAAAATGGATCAAGGAGCTTGATATCAAATCAGAGACATGCCGTCTGATAGAAGAAAAAGTTGGCTACGATCTACATTCGGTGGGGTCCGGCTCCAAATTCCTCAATAGGACACCCATAGCACAAAAGTTAATAACTAGAATCAACAAATGGGACTTACTCAAACTAAAAAGTTTTTTCTCAGCAAAAGAAACAATAAGAGAGGTAAATAGGGAGCCTACACCCTGGGAACAAATCTTTACTCCTCACACTTCAGATAGAGCCCTAATATCCAGAGTATACAAAGAACTCAAAAAATTAGACAATAAGAGAACAAACAACCCAATCAACAAATGGGCCAAGGACCTGAACAGACACTTCTCAGAGGAGGACATACAGTCAATCAACAAGTACATGAAAAAATGCTCACCATCTCTAGCAGTCAGAGAAATGCAAATCAAAACCACCCTAAGATACCATCTCACTCCAGTAAGATTGGCAGCCATTATGAAGTCAAACAACAACAAGTGCTGGCGAGGATGTGGGGAAAAGGGTACACTTGTACATTGCTGGTGGGACTGCAAATTGGTGCAGCCAATTTGGAAAGCAGTATGGAGATTTCTTGGAAAGCTGGGAATGGAGCCACCATTTGACCCAGCTATTCCCCTTCTAGGTCTATTCCCTAAAGACCTAAAAAGAGCATGCTACAGGGACACTGCTACATCGATGTTCATAGCAGCACAATTCACAATAGCAAGACTGTGGAACCAACCTAGATGCCCTTCAATAGACGAATGAATTAAAAAAATGTGGCATTTATACACAATGGAGTATTACTCTGCATTAAAAAATGACAAAATCATAGAATTTCCAGGGAAATGGATGGCATTAGAGCAGATTATGCTAAGTGAAGCTAGCCAATCCCTAAAAAACAAATGCCAAATGTCTTCTTTGATATAAGGAGAGTAACTAAGAACAGAGTAGGGACGAAGAGCAGGAGAAGAAGATTAACATTAAACAGGGATGAGAGGTGGGAGGGAAAGGGAGAGAGAAGGAAATTGCATGGAAATGGAAGGAGACCCTCAGGGTTATACAAAAGTACATACAAGAGGAAGTGAGGGGAAAGGGAAAAATAATACAAGGGGGAGAAATGAATGACAGTAGAGGGGGTAGAGAGAGAAGAGGGGGGGAGGGTAGGGGTATAGTAGAGGATAGGAAAGGCAGCAGAACACAACAGACACTAGTATGGCAATATGTAAATCAATGGATGTGTAACTGATGTAATTCTGCAATCTGTATATGGGGTAAAAAAAAGAAATTAATAAGGACAGAATAATAGTAATATGACCAATTTTAAACTTATATCATTTGAAAATATTCATGTTTATTCATTTCTGAATTGCCTAACCTGAGGGTAATTTATTAATTCATATGCTAATTAAATGTAACATGATTTTTATTTGGAGTAAGTGGAAGACAGAAAGAATTTGGAATCCCACCAGGGTTTGCATACCGAGTACAAGCTATAATTAACCTGTATGATCTAGTGTCCTTTTTCATGAAATGGAAACTATTTCAGATAAATATGAATTAAATAGATCAATGTATGCATACTTTTCACTCTAATGCCTGACACACTCCATGTGGATTAGTTGCATTAGTTGCCTCTTTTCGACTCCAAAGGCTTCGTAATGTTGAGCTCTTGATTACCAGACTGGTCTTCCACATATCATTTGTCTCTGAGTTCCTGTTCTGTGCTGATGTTTGCTTGTGCAAAGTTTTGCATGGAACTGTTTTACTGTTGACCAGGTTTTCTTCTGGCACTTTCTGCAGAGTTTGTCCCTGTTTGTATCCTATCCAGATTCTTCAATCTGGCCCTACAAGCCAGATCCCAGTTAATGTGCCATCCTCTTTGCTTCTCCAAAAATATTTACACAAACATTTAGACAAAATATGTACACAACTCTTTAATACCTATAAGAAAACAACTCCTTAAATATTCATTGGTTTAGATTTGCTACATGCTACACAGAAAACAAAGAAGCAAACACAAACCTATTTACCATTTCAAATATTCTCCAGAGAATTTGCATTTATACAAAGCCTAATACTTCCAGGATGGCTGATGAGTTTTGAAAAACTTTTTAGTATTTATCTGAGTGATAGAGATGGTGAAACTATTTATGGAAACATATCTTCTGATAATCTAAGGTTTGTTTTCCAAGGGAATTTAATTAGCAGATCATATTATTCTAATTAAATGGAAGTATAACTATACAAACAATAAATGCTCCCAGTTGAAAATAGTTTCTACTGAAGTTAGTTGGACTTCCTGGGAGAAAAAAATAGTAAAACAATAAAATTTAAACATATAGATAACACTGTTTTGCCAACAACTAAAAATAACTCAGTGCATGTAAATTTATTGTTAATATTTAACCTTTTCTAAAGACTAATTTTAGGGAAAATTTAGATGAAGCTTTTAGGTATCTAGTTGAAAATCTATAGTAATAACATTTTTCTGAATAGGGACTAGGAGTTTACGCATGTAGAGTCCATAGATATTGGAAACATGATGTTAAAATATTTCCTTGAGATAGGAATGCAATATTTCCCTATCAATGATCCATTTTCCCCTAGGGGAGTCTTATGCACAGCTGAATGGGAATCAAAGTATATTTTATGATTATTTGTAAAGTACATTTTTGATGATTTGGGTTCACCAAAATCAATGGCAAAGAAGAGTTTGTTGACAAACACTAAATGGAACTCATGGCCTCATCAGAATTCTAGTATTGTCTTTGACTTCCTCCTTGAATCTAAACTTTGGCACCAGCTAGAGTAAACCTACCTCTGAAGAATGGGAGGATATGTCCTGTTCTCCAGCAGGATCTGACTAATCAGATAGAAAAGAAGACACCCTGCTTAGTTATGCCCTGCACAGGCAGTCTGGGTCCCAGGAAAAGAGCTGAATTTAGGTCTTTAGAGCATAGTCAGTGCATCCTATATATTCTTTCACTGAACCACTGCTGAACCTTGCCTAGAGGTGTTAGTAAGTTTATGTTAACATTTAGTTTAACTAATTTAAAATGAAATTCACTCACAATTGTAAATCATTATTGAACTGCAGTTTTTTCCTAATTGAGTACTTTAATGTTTCCTCTAAAAATGATTTTATTTAATAAATTAAAGTATATCACATGTAGAGAAAGAAACAAGAATAAGACATGCATACTCACCATCCAGATTGAATAGTTGCTAAAATGTTTGTTCCTAAAATTTTTATTAAAAGGGAATTTTTATTAAAAGTATAGCAATTTAACTTGCACCAACAAAGCTATAATAGGGCCTATTTCTTCTTAGTTTTACAAAATAGCACCAACTGTTATCAGATATTAATTTCCATAATATATTGAATACAAAAATAGCATCTAATTGTTATAATTTTCATTGCCCTATATTTTCACTAAGAAAATCTCTTTGTGTTCTTTTCATATTTTTCTGATGTTTCATTTGCTTATGGATTTGCAACATTTTTCCACTAATTTCTTTATGCTCTTTTTAAAACATGTTCATATTTTCCACATTAGTGTTTTCAATTCATATGAAATTTATCATCTGGCATACAGTATCCATAGGGACCTTAATTATTTTTCTTTATATACATGTTTACCTCAGCCATTCTTTCCTCAATGATTTGGGCTGCTCATATATTTCAAGATTGTGTCTCCATTGGTCTGTTTTGGAGATTTTGTTCTTTCATTTTTTTATTTTTCCAACTTTGTGCCATTTCTACATTGTCTTAATGTAATTTATGTAAGTCTTGCTAGTTTCTTCCACTGAGGTTAAAGAAGCATTCTTAGTTCTCACACATCTGGGTAAAAACAGAGCCCTTTGCTAGTGTCCACCCTCCATTGCAGAATTTCAAAAGCTCAATGTAACCAGTGATCATCCAGCTCTCCTACCACAGTTAACAGGAGTCTCAATCCACAAAGCAGTCCACTGTGTCCTGCATTCCACCACTATCTCCATAGGGTCACAATGAATAATTTATTTATGTCTTTTTAAAGTTTGCATATTTATTTATTTTACCAGCAAAGGAACCTCAGAGAACATCAGGTACTTTTTCTTCTCCATATGACTGTGTATATCTTCTTTTTCTAAATACATCTCTCCCCCATTCCTAAGTCCTCCCAATTTTATCCTAAGTCCTCTGAATTTTATACATATATAAAATTTACACACACACACACACACACACACACACACACACCTGCCAAATTCCTTGATCCATTTTTCAATACTGCCATTCTCCAGTTCTTCATGGCATCTGCTTTTGGAATTCCAATAGGAGTTTTAACTATTTTGGCTTCTTAATTTATCATATTTCTTAATCTCTCCATCATAATTATGAACTGTTCTTATCTGTGAATTTCAGGTAATTTTTTTGGTTTTACTTTACAGGTTATTTATTTTTATAATTAATGATTAACCAGTGTATTGTGCAGACATTAGTTCAATAATTACATTCTTTGCTTCTAAGACTTTTAGTAGTTCAGAAAAAAAATTGACATTCTTTCTTTTTTTTTTCTTTTTATCTCCCATGAAAATAAAAGGAAAATTTCAATGAAAACAACATCCAAAGAGCTTTCCAAAATGAAACTAAGAGTCCATCAAGGGAGAAGATGCCAGCTGGTTTTTGGATTGTGAACTTCTATCACTTTTACAATTGATTACAGGCATCTGGAACAAATAAAGGGTTAGATAATTAGATGGTGCCCAGAGGCTCAAGATGTTTACCAAGAGGTTATTGTCCTCTTGTTTTATGCACATTTCCATTCTGTTCAGACAGTCTTTTCTGTGTTTGCTATTGATCATAGTTACATAGCTCTGTTTCTTCCAACATTCATTAGCCATATAAACTGCCACTTTCTCTGCCTTCCTGAGAACAAATACTGAACCTGTGTGTTCCAAACAGTCATTCTTAAGACCCAAATAAAGTCCTTTTTACTTTCTCAGTTTCTGAATTTAGATAATGTAAAGTCATTATTATATATCTTTCACTTTTTGTATATTTCTCTTTTGTTCTTTAATAGTAGATGGTTCTATTATGCAATATTTGAGAATTATTTATTTCTCTGCTTCTCACCCATCATATGTTTTTCTCCCCTTCACTTCCATTGTAAGCTCTTCTTTGTGGGCTTCCATAGCTACATATTCTGTGACCAGAGCAATTTTGTGTTTAGGCTCTTAAAGACCATCAAGAGGCCAGGACCAATTTTTATGGTATTTTCTGGATTGGAATATTGGGAATTACTGAAGAAAAAAATCATTTAAAAAGCAAAATTATTATCAGGTCAAATAGATATTTTCTTTTTTTTAATCTGGTTTCTATGAAAAACAAAGAAATTCCTTTGTTTTATATTTTGTGTCATCAAACACATTCTCTTTTCTCAGTTTATACATCCAGTAGCTTAAGAGCTGTTTAAATTTCCTCATTTCATGTTTATGTTTCTCAGTACCAATTCCCCACATTTCACAGGTCAAGTGCTTACCTCTGGATCCCACATGATCGCACTAATGGGTTAACATGGTAACAAACTCTAACTACCCACTAGTTATTCATGCTTTTCTATCTAACTCCACCATCACCACCACCACTGAGAATTGTCAGAGATTGCACACAAATTTCTTTTGCCTTACTTTTAATTGCTTCTGTATTTCTCATATTTGGTGATTGACTTATTTCCTTCTAATCTCAGCTTTGCATATGTTCTTTATAGCTTTATTTTAAAACTTCAGTATCTAGAAAGTTTGCAATTTACCACACTGTTAGAATGTAAAGTCAAATGGCTTATTATTCAGACTAGGACAAAGATGACAGAGAAGAGGGAAAATACTAGTTGCTTGGTGACTCTGGATTTGAGCAGGAAGAATGCTGCTTCCCAGGGGAGGGGTTGTCAGTGGGAGTACAACAAATTATAATATCAGAATCAGAGGCAGAAATTTGGGCTTTTGGAACATAGAACAGGAAAGAATACAGCTGATAATACCACAAGGCTGGTTCACCATGGAGGGGAGGGTCTACTAAGCAGATATACTGATTTTTCCCAGAAAATTTGACCTGAAGAATCCATGAAACTGAGGGGCAGTCTGAGCTTGAGTGACCCAGAGGCAGTGCAATGAACCAGTGTGTGAGAGGCCATTTGACTATACATTCTAACAGTGTGGTAAATTGCAAACTTTCTAGATACTAAAGTTTCATGGAATGAGTTTGTGCTCTCTCTTTCTAGTTTATAAAATAATTTTTGACTTGATGTTAGCTCTTCTTTGAAGGTTCAGTAGAACTCAGTTAAGAATCTATCTGGTCGTAGACTTTTCTTTGTTGGAAGAAATCCAAGTCAACAGAATTTCAGATAAACGAATGATATCACCAAAGAAATTTCTGAAATCCAGAGAATTATTAATGATATTCTAAAAACTTGTATTTTAAGAAACTGAAAAATCTAGATGATATTGGCAAATTTCTTTAAACATATGATCTACACGAATAAACAAAGAAAAGTCTATGACCAGATAGATTCTTAACTGAGTTCTACTGGACCTTCAAAGAAGAGCTAACATCAAGTCAAAAATTATTTTATAAACTAGAAAGAGAGAGCACAAACTCATTCCATGAAGCCAGTATTACCACAATAACAAAACCATTTAAAGACACAGCAATGGAATGAAACTAAAAGCAATATCCTGATGAATGTAGATGCAAAAATCCCGAATAAAATATTATAAATCCGCATTCAAAACATATTAAGAAGATTGTACACCACAATCATGTTGATTTCATACAGAATTGGTTCAATGTACAAAAATCAATAAACTGTAATTCCTGCATAAATAGAATTTGGGGAAAAAATTTCAAATGATCGTCTTAATAGATGCAGAAAAATCCTTTGACAAAATTCAGCCCTATTTATGCAAAAACACTGAAGAAAATAAGAATAGAAGAAATTTGCCTCAATATCATAAAGTCTATTTATGAAAATCCTAGGGCCAACATCATACTGAATGGAAAAAAGCTTTTTTTCTATAGTAAGGCAAAAGACAAGGATGCGCACTTTCACTTCCCCTATTCAATATTGTTATTGAAACTCACCAGAGCATTTAGATAAAAGAAGAAAATTAAAGGAATAAAAACAGAAAAAGAAGGAATTTAAATTATTGCTGTTTGCTGATGACGTGGTTTTATTTCCAGAGAACACAAAAACCCCACGAGAGAACTTTTAGATCAAAAAAACAAATTTATAAAACTAACAGGATATTATATCAATATATAAAAATCAATAGCTTTCTTATACTCCAATAATGAATTTGCCAAGAAAAAATAAAACTACTCTATTCACAATAATTTCAAAAACAAAAGCCACAACAAACTTCAGAATAAATCTAAGGAGATGAAATATTTGTCCAATGAAATTATAAAACATTGAAGGAATAAAAAAGGCCTTAGAAGATTGAAAGACCTATCTATGAATAGGTAAAATTAATATCATCAAAATCATTTTATTACTAAAAGCAATTGATAGGTTTAATATGATTCCCATCAAATTAACAATGACATTTGTCAAAGAACTAGAAAAACAAACAAACAAAAATAGTTTTAAAATGTATATGGAAGAATAAAAACCCAGAATGGCCAAAACAATTCTAAGCCCAAATAGCAATGCTGGAGGCATCACAATACCTGAAATGAAATTATACTACAGAGATTTAGCAAGAAAAACAGGAAGGTATTGGCATAAAAACATATACATAGACCAATAGAACAGAATAGAAGACATCAAGACAAATGCACTCAGATAAAGTCATTTGATCTCTGGCAAACTTGCCAAAAGCATACATGGAGAAGAGAAACTTGAACAAATGATGCTTGGAAAACTGTTTTTCCATATGTAGAAGAATGAAATCAGATCCTTATTTTTCACCCTGCACAAAAAATCAATACAAAATGGATCTAAGACCTAAGAATTAGATCAGACACTATGCAACTACTACAAGAAAACTCCAACCTATAGGTGCCCTCATTGACTCTAAGAAAATAAGTCCAATAATTAACAAGTGGGATAAGATCAAATTTAAAAAGCTTCTATTTAGCAAAGTAAACAAGAATATGAATAGAGAATCTACAGAATGAGAGAAAATATTTTCTGGCTACTTTTCTGACAGAGGGTTAATATCCAGAATGTATCTTAAAGAATTTAAGAAAACTTAACACCAAAAACCTAAATAACCTGATTAATAAATGGGAAAATGAACTGCTATGGTTTGAATATGAGGTATTCCCTCCCAAATACTTTTCATGAAGGAATTTTTAGAGATGAGATTATTGGATTCTAAGAACTGTAATCTAATAAATCTGTTATATTTTGAATGGACTGAAGGGGTGGTAACCATATGCTGGTTGGGCATGGCTGGAGGAAATGAGTCACTTGAGTCATGCCCTGAAAGAGTACCTATTTCCTGTGGTCCCTTTTCTTTACTCTCTCTTCTTCCTGACCCTGCCATGAGATGAGCAGTTTTTCTCCACTAACTTCTTTTCCCATGATATGCCAAGAAAAGTTGGTCCAAGCAATGGAGTCAGTTTTCCATGAACTGAGACCGCTGAAACTATAAACCCCCAAATAAACTCTTCCTCCCCTTAGTCATTCCCTGGTATTTTGGTTACAGTGCTGAAAAGTTAACTAAATTGTGAACTAAATAGACATTTTGCAAAGGAAGAAATAAGAATGGTGAACAAATATAGGAAAAAATATTTATCATCTTTAGCAATTAAAATGTATATGTATATCAAGAGTACACTGAGATTTCATCTCACTTCAAATAGAATGGCAGTCATCCATAATACAAACAATAATAAATTCTAGGAATATTGGGGAAAAGGAACACTTTTACATTCTTTGTGGGATTGCAAAAGAGCACAGCAATTATGGAAATCAGTATGGATTTTCCTCATAAGACCAGGAATAGAGTCATCATGTGACCCAGTTGTACCATTTCTTGGGATTTATCCTAAATGTTTAAAGTCAGCATATTATAGTGATACAAGTATATCTGTATTTATTGCAATACAATTCACAATAGCCAAACTATGGAACCAGACTAGATGTACATCAGCGGATAAATGGATAAAGAAACTTTGGTATATATAGGCATGGATTTTTATTTAGCCATGAAGAAGAATCAAATTATGTCATTTGTAGGAAAATGGATGAAACTTGAGAATACTAAGTGAAAGCCAAACTCAGAAAGTCGACAGATGTATATTTTTTCTCATTTGTGAAAACTAGAGAAGAAAAAGAAAAAGAAATTTTGATGGAGGATCTCATAAAAATTTAAAGGAGATCAGTATAGTAGAAGAAAGGAATCAGTGAGAGGGATGAGGAATGAGAAAAGGGAAATATGAAAGAATGATATTAATCAAATTTCATTGTTATATTGTATATGTACAAATATATAAAAAACAAATCCCACTATTTTGCATAATTATAATACAATAAAATATGAAAACTTTAAAATATGAACTATGCATTTAATATATATTATGAAAATCCATTGTTACGTATAATTTAGAACTACACAGTTCCAGCAAGACACAGTTATCAGAAAATAGCAAATAATGTAGAGTTTCACCTCTGGAGCATCTTTATCCAGGTACAAAACAGTAGTTTTGTGCTAGATGGAATAGCTATGTTTACATAATGTTGATATGTTTGAAGAACAAACAAATGTATAGCAATATTACACTGAAAATATGTCCCTACTAAATAAATAAAATACTCCATTAATCAGTGTACAATTTACAAAATGTATTTATTTATTGGTTGCATTATAATTATACAATATATTAGGTTCATTTTGACATATTCTTAAATGCATATAAAATAGTTTTCTTCATTTCAATACCCAGTAGTAGTTCTTCTTTCCCTCCCTCTGATCCCCTTCCTTTATTCTATGGTCTGATTTCTAGTTATTTTTATCATTGAGTGGATTATAGTTATATATATGTGTGTGTGTGTGTGTGTATACATATATATGGAATAATTTGTGTATGTTCATACAAACATATAGCATAATTTGACCAAATTCATTCCCCAGTTTTTCCTCTTTTCCTCCCTTCTTCCTTCCCCATTGATCCTCTGTGCTTATATCCTACCGACCTCCGTATTTTCAGGAGTTTTTACTCCTTTTTTTTTCCTTCTCTAGTTTCCACTATGAGAGAAAACATTTGACCCTTGCTTTCATTTGACCCTTGCTTACTGAGTTTGACTTATTTCATTTAGCATGATGCTCTCCAATTCCATTTATTTACCAGCAAATGATGTAATTTCCTTCTTCTTTATGGCCTAGTAGAACTCCATTGTGTACATATAGCACATTTAAAGGTTTCCAACACCAAAAAATAATAAATGTTAGCAGCGGGGCCAAACTTGCAGGTTCCAGGGAGCAATGAAGGGGGATAAGAAAAATAAAGACTCACACAGATTTTGAAGATAAAGCTAGGGTCAGGTAGAGTGCTGCTCTCTGATGAAGAATCAGATGTAAAGAGTTATACCAGAAATCTTTATATCTATATGTCTCATCACCAGGTTAAAGACTATACAAGCATTATTCTTTGTATTCAGAAAAGTTACAGAAACTGGAAACATTTATGTAGCTTTTCCACAGTTGCAATTCACAGTTGCAATGTGCAAAGTTAGGAGTTTTGTGTAGTGCTCAAGAAAGTCCATTGTTTCAAGTTACTGTTAAGCAAGCAGCCTCAGGAATAACAGAACTGGTGAAATATTATGCTTGTCTAACAAGAGAGTTCATCTATTCCCAGGAGGTATGTGCCTGAGATCAAGGTTGAGGTTGATCAGACTCTTGCACAGAGCCTCCTCATGAAGGCTGTTACCACAGAAGCTAAGCATCCTATACCCATGCACAGGAATATTCCCTGGCACCAGACATGCCACAGCGATGAGGTCATCAGAGATCCCAATCTCAGCCACTGCTGTCCCCTTTTCTTTCACCACTCTCTACACTTATGAAGAACTTAAAAATAGTCTAATTCAGTAATTTTTAAATTTATCTTGAGGACCACAGGATTTCAAGTTCAACTGTGGAAAAGGTGAACCATAACAGAGGAAGATGGATTGAGAAAAAATGATGATAACTCTCCTTGTTTCAAACAGAACTGTTCCTCCTTTATACATATTTAACACACACTTTCTTTATAATACTTTATTTAGAGAAAGATTTCCAAAACTATAAGTAGTAGCAATAGTAGCAGCAGAAGCTATATCAGTAATAAATAACCCCACTGTAGAAAATGTTTACTATCCTCCCCAAGGATGGTAGAACTTAATCCCTGGGATCTGTTAATGCTGCCTTATTCTGAAAAAGTTTCTTTGAAGACATAGGAAGATTTTCCTGGATCCCCAATATCAACACATATGTCTTACGAAACAGAGGTAAAGGGAGACTTGACTCAGAGGAGAAGGAGACTTGAAGATGGAGCAGAGAGTTTGAAGAGGCTGGTTATGAAGTCTGCATGATGCATTCAAGGAGTGTCAGCACCCACTATAAGCCTTAAGGGGCAAGGAGTGGATTCTCTCCAGGAAGAACACCCTGCTGATACCTTAATTTTAGCTCAGATACTGGTTTAAGAATTGTGATCTTTAGTAAGAGAATGCATTTCTGTTCTTTTAAGCCACTTTGCTTTTGGTAACTTGTATAGCAGTCTCAGGAAACAGATTCAATACCAGTCATAAGCACCAGTTGAATCCAACTTTATTCAGTGTTTCAATTGGGGAAATTGAAGTCCATAAGAATGAGAGAATCAGAGACACAAAATTGACTCATTAGTATTAGCATAGCAGTGTCGCTCAGGTCTTGGATCTTTGGAATTTTAGCCTAATATTTACATTATATTCACTGCATTATAAGTACTATTAGCAATAATATTAATGAGAATAAACTGAGCCAAAAAGATAAAAGGGCTATTTTATACCAAATAAGCAGCCTTGTGAGTATTTCTTACTGAAATTATTCTCTCACCTTTTTTCTTTTATTACTTTCCTTCCCTCTGAGATTCAAATATTTACTCACATATATGAACTGAGTAGGCACTGGTGATTCAAATGTAAAGAATTTAGCAGAGCTTTGAGTTCATGGACTTTGCAGGTCTAAGTAGGGCAACAGACAAAATTTTTTTTCATGACAATGTGATCTTTTGATAGAATAACTGTGGGGTGTTCCTGTTGGAGCATATATTAAGGGCACCTAAACCTGTCTGAGAAAGGTGATCAGATGGTCAGAGACAGTGACAGATATGGTAGATAGAGGGTTATTCCTGTGTGTGTGTGTGTGTGTGTGTGTGTGTGTGTATAAATAACCATTTCTGGAAGTTCAAAGAAGTTTTCTCAGATTACCTCCTTTCAATATGGCACTGGAAAGATTAAACAGGGCACACACAGCAAGGCTTTAGAGAATGTAGCCTTTTGTAGAACTTTTCAGCAGCAAGAGTGAACTGAATAGAAGACTATCAATACAGAAGCAGAGTAGCGCTGCCTGTTTCTGTGTAGGCAGGGGAATAGACAGCAGAGATTTCTTTGTTGTGAGTCAATTAATCTACCTACAGTTTTTTGTTTTGTTTTGTTTTGTTTTGTTGTAAAGCCATTTGTTGCAGGTGTGGGTTGAAGGCCAAAATTAAACTGAGCCTGGGCACAGGAAATGATCAGATCCTTTTATATATAAGAAGAAAAGAATCTACAAAGGGAAGAATAATAAACCTAATTCAATTATTCCAGTAGATGGAATGGATGGCAACTGCAGATAAAAGAACAATCTTTATAGGATAGAAATACTGTGCTATATTCGCTCTTCTCAACAATAGTCCTATAGACAAATAAAAATTATAGATACTTGTATTATCTTTATAGGTCACAATTTCTACATAAAAAATTAGAATGCACTGTGTGTGGCTTAGAAGGGGGAATCTAACCTTTTTCTATCTACCTAAAACCCGGTCTTTGTCAAGCATGCACTCCTCTGAATTAGTCCTTGTACTTTTATCTTCTACCCATGTCCCTAATGCTTGCTTTGTTTCACTGAACCAAAGAATATATAGTAAGTAAGTAGTCATCACTTTTGTCTGTTTCTTGGTGATTCTCCTTTGTATTTGTAGCAAAAATAAAGTTGAAAAGGAATGGTCGATTGTTTGAGAGTCAAGTGAGATAACTCAGGCAAGTGAATTTACCACTGCTTTGGAGTATAATAAGCATCCACTTAACTATCTGTGAATTCCTCTTGGAACCAATTCTACTGCTTGAGTCCACTGCTTTTGTGCTCATTTTCTGAAGGATAATTTCCAAATTCTTTCCTTATTAATGTATCATTTTAGAGTAGGCCGCCCTGGCAGTAAAATTTGTCTATTTTTAAAAAAGCATTGTGTTTTTAAGACTTTAAAGCTTTATCATAACATATAATGAAATAATGATGAGGGTTAAGGTGTTTTGGAACATTGTAAAGAGTATTCGTGAAATGAGGCCCCTAGGAATTTAATCCATGTGTGGTTAGAATTGAAGACTCCTGAGAATTCAGATGAAATAATATTGGTGACTGAAGGTCTTCATAAAAGTGATTGGAGCCACAGGCACAGTATTAAACAGTGAGCTATAAAGAAGGAGGTCCTAATCAGAGATTGCAAAGTCCAAGATGTAGCTATGAGTGTCCATTGTTATGACAATGTTAACAATGATGAAAAAAATGAGTGATTGTTATAAAAAGCACATATATTTGTTGACAAATAGTATTGTGATAAATATTATTGTGACCTAGGCTTCATTTTAGGCACAATTTATCTACTCAACAATCCTAATTCAGTTATTATAATTCCCCTTGTTTCAAAGATGAGAAAATTAAGGCAGTGTTTTAGTAACTTGCCTTGGGACTTCTGACTGGAGCTTTTTGATTCATAAAATAGGCAAGCAGGCTACACAGTCTACTTCTTTAGCTGTGACCTATGTTGACTCTTGAAAATGCCTGGTATAGGTCTTCTCTGTGGAGGCTAAAGTCATCTACACTGTTGATGTTCAGGATAGAAGAGAAGACTGAGTATGGAACATTCAAGGAGTGGAAGTCAGATGACAATCAGCAAGCAGGAGGGGAAGAGGGTGGCTGAATTACACAGCATGAGCTGCCCTAGTTGAGACTGACAAAGGAATAATCTGAAAGATCTGGAAGATACCATATGGATCTAAGTGAAATTTTGCAGCTCCAATCTGGATGCAAAACCTCCACATCCCCAGCCCTATTTTGTATTTTATTTAGAGACAGGATCTCACTGAATTGCTTAGCATCTCTCTTATGCTGAAGCTGGCTTTGAACTCGCAATCCTCTGACCTCAGCCTCCTGAGCCGCTGGGATTACAGACAAAAATTAGCTAGCCACCAAGCCCAGCTAGATTGAAGAAAGATTTTGATATTAATTTTGTTGTTTACAAAGCATTAATAGTACTTAACTATTCATGGGTAAGCAGATAACATCCTCTCTGTTTGTTAAAATCTAGTAGGTGTGCTGGGGACATAGTTTAGAAGTTGAATTCTTGCAGATCTTGTGTAAGGCCTTTAATTTGATCCCAACATTATCATCATGACCATCATAATCATCATCCTAAAAATTATGTCTAGAATTTAAACCTTAAATTAATAAAGTCTCATAAAGTAGCATCTGAGCAGAGAGAAATCAGCTATTCCATGAAATTTCCTAAGGATTTTGTTGTTTTTCCATATCTTAGTCAACAATATCATTTTTGTTTAGAGAATAATCAGGACTGCTAAAAATAGATTATCTTTTATCACCTATTCACCATAATGAAAACAGAGCAAAAAATCTTTTCATAGGATGGAACAAGTTTCATTATCAAATATTTGGAAAAAACTTGCTGGAGTTAAGGTCAGAAAGGAAAATTAATAAACACAGTGAGAAACATCTACCAAAGTTTTGCTCACTTAGTTCCACTGCACATTATGTAAATATGTGCAAAGACACTTAAATAATATTTGATCTACAAAATGTAATATTTTAAAACCTTCCCTAATAAGAAAATTGTAGAATAAGATTTTTTTATTAATTGTCATATTTCAGAATATGATTTGACATAGTGTCTTCAAATAAAGGATCCCTGTGACATGAATGCATAGAAACAAAAGAGAAAGAGAAACAAGAGAAAATTTTAATGTATTCCTGTTTCTTCTCTATTTCCTTAGGAAGAAATTCAATTCCAAGGCTCAAATTTTTTCAACAATTTCTGAAATAATGCATTCATGTTATACTGTCATTCCAAATTCCACCACTTGCCAGTTATATCTCAAAGTTCAATTAAAGTGACAAGGATGACACACATCAATAATTTTGGAGTGAAAATGAAAAGTGAGGGAACTTCTAAATGACATTTAATTATGATCTTACAGTAGAAACTATTCTAGAAAGTAGGGAAATGCAATAGAAAGCAAGATTTCATATTTTGGAATTTTCATCCCCTGAGACAGTTAACCAACAAAAGCTATAGCACGGTTTGATTAAGTCTGCATGTTGTTCTTGACCTCATTAATGGAGTTAGCTGATGGATTTCTGGATCAATTTGTATGCAAATGTAACAGAAATAAGAATGCAGTTTTCAAGCTAATCTGCCTACTTTCACTGATGATTCTCTTTTTGTTCGCATCCTCATTTATATACCAAGTGATATTTATTGGTGCCCTCACAAAAGTGTTTTGATAACTGATTGTATATGTTAAACAAAAAAATGAAAATGTGATTTTATAAGTTTGTTTCATACGAACATGGGTGGAATTTAAATTCAGTCCAACTTTTTCTGAAGACTTTTTAGTTGTGATTTCCTTTACTCCTAATGTTATTCTAATGCATTAGAGTGAATAAGTACAGACACAGCATAGCTAAAGTCCATTCACTTGCCAAGGTAGAGACATCTCATTACAACAAATAAAATGGGACAAAGAGAGATATTTTCTGCTGGTTTGAAAAGTAAACATCTATAAATTATAATAGTTGTGTCCTTTTTTTAGGATAATAGATGCAGTATCATTCTGACTCCTCCACACACATGATTTACACTTGTTTGTTTTCAACTATTTATATAGTTAAAGTCAGTCAATGAGTAATATATTTTGAAGTATTTACTCATAATTTTTCCAGGCATTATTAGAAATGGTTGGGGGAAAGAGTTTAGTTTTTTAAAATGTCATTACATAAAATTTTTACACATCTGAACTAGATAGATGAAATGCACTCCAAAAGGGGAAGTCTAAAAGACTTAAGGGGCTAAAGGAGGAAAATTCTATAAGTTTTATGGTTAGTTATATATAGGTATGTAAGAGAAAAGACTGGTGTGTTATGTTCAACTGAAGAACTCCTAAGACCAAAGTGATGAGTCACTGAATGGGGAGGGTGTGTTAGTGGGGTAATGAAGTGAATGATCCTTTATGAAAACAATACTTGAACTTCAGGTTCCATTTCAATAAGATTGAAAATAGGTGATATTTCCTCTTCCTCCAAAGATCCTGTTAAAATGGTCATAAATAATGACTGAAACAATAAGGTTATAAATGAACAGAGCTAATGCTACTATCATTTTAAAATTTGCCAAATCCTCATTTATTATGGCAAAAGTCAGCACATAGTATCCACAGCTCATGAATTAATATATAATGTTGTAATTACATAATATGGATATGTGAAAGTCATCAACAGAATAATGAAGTCAGAGAATTTTTTCTATTAAAAATTGTGGATTGAGTCAGAGTGCAGTTCAAGCAATGGGACTTTTACTATCCTTGTGCACCATTGGACTTTTCAGGTGAGTGTGTGTTTATGTTTGTTTGTTTGTGTGTGTGTGTGTGTGTGTGTGTGTGTGAAACTTTGATAAAACTTAACACTATTATGAGAAAAAAAGTTTTCCCTATGCATTGAGAATTCCACATATTCCTAAATACATTATTTAATTTCAAATGGATATTACTAATTAGACATTTAAAATCCCTTGACTGCCTCAAAACTTATGTTAATACTGTTCTCCATTATAGATAGCAATTGTTTAAAAATATTTTATGAAGTTTTTCAAAAGTCAAATTGTATGTTAAGTTATTTATTAAGGGTTGTTGTTTAATAGTAATAAACTCTTGTCTCAAATGTGCTTTTATGTTTGCAAATGTGCTATGCTTTTGTAAATACACATAGTTGGCACTTTTAGCACTGACTTAATTTTACTTATTTATTCATTTATTACCTTTACTTATTTATTTATTTTTATCTGGTGCTGAGGATCCAACCCAGGGCTACACATGTACTAAGCAAGCACTCTACCACTGAGCCACAACCCCAGCCCTGATGTTTTTTAAATTTGTGTGAAATTCTTGAATCTCAATATTTTGAAATTATTTTTCAATATCAGATCATCAAAAATCTTTTCAGTCATTTTTTTGGAAAGCGATGACATATGTTGCTCAATGCTACTCAAATGTACTGAAGAATAAGCAGTCGTATTTAAATTCACTTATTAACTTGTCAATCCCCATAGATACACAGAAGACTTTCACCAAGCATGAGACTGAAAAGTAATGCTGATTAGAACAGCTCATGTCTCACAAACTCTCTTTATAAATCAAGCCGTTTATTAAAGTGTGATTTTTATTAATGTGCTGAAATAGAAATTACCTATTTTAAGCATACAATTAAATGATATTTCATTGTATTAAGAGAGTTATGTAAACATCATTGAAATATAATTTTAGATTTTTCTAGCACCCTAAAAATAAATGCTCTTGCATTTATAGTACTTCTTTTTTCCCATCCCAAGACCTATATCACCACCAATTGTTTTTTCTAAGTTTTCTGGTCAGTTCTCTAGGTATAACTTGAGATTAGATATGTTTGCAGGCAACTAAAAGTTTGAATATTCTTATTCAGTTAAACTGTTAAAATGAAATAATTTTACGTTTTAATTTTGACTATTTCCTTCTTAAAAAACAGTCTGAAATTCAGGAGTACTTTTGAAACTCATCATTACATAGTTTGACTATTTATTTTTTATTCTTAAACATTTTAATATATGACTTATCAAAGCTAGCAGGACCACTTAATAATCAGTATATTCATATAAATTAGCCAAATAAATGCATAAAATTTATAGCATAGTTGAAAATGCTGGTTTCTCATCAAATTTTCCTCACCTCAGAAACTCTAACTCAGGATGAGATTCCTATCTGTTTGCAATTAGTTGAAAGTAGATTTACTCTGAACACAAGTCCAGTTATTTTCCTATGTATATTGCACTTCACATATATTGACAAATCTTCCCTGAACTGAAAAATCAGCCCAACTGTAACCTTTTATAAACAATGGTGTGAAATGTCAGTACAGTATTACTGTACTGACAATTATGCCAATTATTAGTTAAAATTGTTATTTTTATACATTATCCAAATCCGAGGAAAATAGTTTGGATAAATTGGATTAAGAAGCAAGCAATATCATTTCATCAAAGAATATATGAAAATATAGAAATATTACTTCTTAAAATTATGCACTGGGAGGATGATGGCTTTGGCAGAAAGAATCCATTATCCTAGAATCTTTCATGCCACAGCCTGAGGAAGAGGAAAGGTTTGTCATTCTCAAAGCTGAAGTCTTGTCAGCATCACTGCAGATTTATGAGGTGATGTTCTAATCCCTCATGATTATCTGTCCTGTTGTTTTCCATTACTGCTTCCTCAAGGAGGCTGTTTTGTTGTGTACTTCTTGTGACATTCTCAGCTGAAGTATAATTGACTGGAAGACCACCTATACTTATGCTGCATTCACACACAAATGAATGGATGCTAGAAAAGTTGTACATCCATTAAGCAGAGCATTAGTTTTGATGTTATTCATTTATCTATCAGACATACTTAGACATATGAGTTCTCTGAAGCTTTGTTTACTGAGAAATGGCGCTTTGCTCTTTGATAGGGAAAATAAAAGATATTGCTTCTGTCAATGAATTTAAAGGCTTTTATATAGAAGTCTGAAAAATGAGAACTCACGTCATTTTTTCCATTGTCTATTCTGTAGCAGTTTGAAATGAAGTCTTTCAGCAGGCTATTTTCATGTTATAATCAAAAAGAAAATACACACATATTCACTTACCATGGTTGTCTTATTTTATCTCCAAATACAAATGTACAAAATTTTAAGTCATCAGTGATTTACATATTTCCAGTTGCATGTAGCCTTTTTAAAAAAATAATAAATCCTGATAAGCCAATTATTTAAAATGTCAGTTATTATTTGTTAGTGAATATTTACTAAATTTTATATTGCTGGACATAAGAAAGAATCCAGGAAGGGAAAGTCAGCTCAAACAATGCTCAGGGTATGGCCAATTTTGAGAAGGAGAAGTATATCATACATGGTGTCATGTAAAATACAGTGGAGGCATTAATGCTGGTACAACTAACTATGAAGACTGAGCAGGAGTTAGCAATGAAAAGGGAGGAAGAAGAATGACAGACTTTAGAAATCAGAAGAGTGGTCACCAGAACATAGAAAAAAAAAAAGGCTCCTTTGAAGAAAGGGTCTAATATTACTGAAACATAAAGAATCAAGTGTGCTGAGCTGGACTCTGCTGGGTTTATACACTTTGTTTATAGCTTTGTGGATACTTTTTTATAAAGCAGTGATAAAAATCAGATATAAAATTTTAAAAAGATTATTTTGACTGCCATTTGGAGAAGAAAATAGAATAGGAAAGTCCAGTTTTGGGCATGAATGTGGTCCAGACTAAGTTGGCAATTGTTATTTGGGACGAGTTATTTGGGAGTAACAGGAAAATAAACACAACTGAAATGAGGGAGATTAATTTAAAAACTCCAGGTGTTATCTTAGATATTTTCATATGTATCATTCATTGAAATTCTGAATTATTTTAAGAAAGTCATCATACCATTTTTAAACATGCAAAAGTTTAAGATTAGAAAAAGCTGAAAAACTTGAAGTGTCAGAGATATAGCACACCTTGTACTAAATCCAGAATTGAATGTTAAAAATCTACCATCTGCCAAATAAGTCAACATTTTTGATTAACCTTTAAAGTAAACTCATAACATTTTAACAAACCATCTTTTAACATCACTAGCATCGTAAACTTTATAATATTTTGTGTGAATATAAATGGAAAATATTTTTAAAACACTATCATACACATAGGGTGGATATTAGTAGTTAATTGCCTAATGTCACCTATTATATTAGTTACTCTAACATAATTCCTAGCAGTATTATACTAAAATTTAACATGAGGCATAGATATATTAAAATATATGTGTATTTGAGGGTACTCTGAAATAACATTGCCTGCTTCATATTCCTGCAATAATTTCAGGATGCTTGAACGTATCATAAAATTATTCTAAGAATCCTGTAGTACATTTGTTTATGCATGGGATTAAGTGTTGCTATTGACTATCCTCTTATTTTATTTTAATAATAAAATATATTTATCCTGAGTATAAAGGCATTGTTTCATATTACATTAATAAATGAAAAAGTATGAAAATAAAATGTATTCTCCCAGATCTATCATCTTATTAAGTTTTGGTAGTATGTTTTTAAACTCTAAAGTAAATATAAGTTTTGCCTTTTTAAGCCCAGTCATATAAACAATTGGAAATTCTTCTTTTTTAGTTCAACTTAAACAATTTACATTTTAAAATTTATTTTAAAAAATATCTATGTTTTGTTTTCAGAAACTCTAGTTTAAGGGATAGACTAGTGATGAGCAGAATGTTTGGGATGCCTTTTTTTCTCCAATACTTAGGAACATAGCCTTAATATAGTTTCCCAAAATGAAATTGATGAGAATAGAGAAAACTGTTAAATTTATGATGTATATTTCCAGATTGTCTTCTAATGTGGCTTATTTAATTTTAAGTAAATATTATTTGATTTCTTTCAATGTTGGTTTTATGAATGATAAACAGTTTTTTTTCTCTGATTTATGTTACAGGTTCCACATGTAATTATACAATAGAAGCTATAAACTCAAATTAACTTGAGAATGAGAAGGAACTTGTGGGGTCCCTGGTGGTTCTTGTTTCTGTGTAAAAGGTTGATTTTCTGCTTCCTCTACTACAGTCATCAATTCTAGGCTGAAATACAGCATTTTGAAACTTTCACTATTTCCTAATTTATTTCTAAAAGCTTGTGATGGTTTGAACTTTAAATGATGAAAATATTCCTCCAACACATCTGCATCTAATCTATGATCCTTTGTTCATCGTATCTTTACTTCGGTTTTCTCTTTAACTTCCAAATCTAGAACAGACTACGTCAGCAATCCTCATGTTTTAACACACATTATTTTCAAAGGTGCTCCCCTCTTACCTCTCAAACTTGAATCCATGCTTTCATCTCAGATTTGATTATTTCCACCTCAGTAAAATTAATTGAAGTGAATTTTAAACTTAAAAACGTATGCACAGTAAAGATATTCCCTGTACATTTTTCTTAAGGATTAAAAGATAAAAGATAAATTATATTCTCACAGATAATTATAGATATATATACAACCCCCTGCAGTGAACTCTTATGCTTTCATGTTGCCTCAGAATTCATTTCAATACAAGCTTAACTTTCTTACACCAAAAGAAAGGTCCAATTACCCTTGACACAATTTATACTCCATTCCCATAAATTTTTCCCTCAATATCTAAGAGAATTTGGTTCCAAGACCCCTTAGAATACCAAAATCCAGCTATGCTGTAGTTCCTTATGTAAAAATTATAATATTTTCATATAATCTATGCACATTCTTCTATATTATTTAAATCATGTCTAGATTACTTATAATACCCACTGTGATTGCTATATAAATAGTTGTTTTAAAGTTGCTTAGGGAATTACAACAAGAAAATAAGTCTATATATATTTAGCACAGATGTCATTTTTTAAAACTATTTTCAATATTTAAGTCTATGTATGTGGAACCCCTGGATATGTAGGGTCCACTGGGCACTGGTAGTTGCTATGCTCTCTCTCTCCCCTCTCTCTCTCTCTCTCTCTCTCTCTCTCTCTCTCTCTCTCTCTCTCTCTCTCTCTATCTCTCTCTCTCTTCCCCTCTTTCTGTTTCTTTATCTCTGCCTCATCCACAACTCATTATACCTTTCTTGTCCAGGATCTAGAAATAAAATCCTTGAACTCATTTCTACAGTGGGTTATGCACTGAATGTACACCTTCCTTCTAAAGAATTAGGTGCTATTTCAGGTGGGTTTTGCTCCAAGATGCAGAAGAGAACACAAAGTCAGGGTGCTAGTGCCAGAGTAAGGGTCTGGCAGGGGTACTATGAACATGGTAAAGAGTCACAAGGACATCTGCCATTATAAACAAGTTTCTTTTTTAAAGTTTGTAGGTCAGACACTAGGCATTCAGCTGCTTGCCAGGTAAAAGAAATATCCCATGAAAGGACACTATAAACACCTATGGCCAGCTTCCCTTCATTTTTTGTTGAGGTAGGACTGCTTGCTGCTCTGATACTGGAAACCAAATTTAGGAGTGTTGGGGGGTGGTCATAAAACACTTCTCTTTGTCCTTTCTTTATTCAATGAATTGTGTATCTGCCTAAAGGCAGCCATTGGGATATAATATAGCCGTTTCTTAATTGACTAACCATCTGTTATCAAAGTTTAAAAAAAAATCATTCTCAATTTCTAAGGAGTTGTCCAAAGATGAAAACTCTTTAGTGTGAGAGAATGTCTAGATATATGAAGAAAAATCACTCAGATTCTTCTTCCAGGCATGATAGAGAATAAGAGAACAACTGAAACAATTCAAAAATTGAAAAGAATTTCTGAAATCAGTTGTCAGGCACTGGACTAAGAATAAATCAAGAAAACAATTTGTGAGAAAAATTGAGCCCTTGGATTACTCCAGAACATGGACTAGCCACTGTGCAGATAGTATATCTTAATATGTCTAGATATGGCACTACTTCTCTCTCAACTTTTATCTGACACAATTAACATTTTCTTAACTTATAAGTCACTTGGAAGTCTTCAAATAGACATATGCAAAGCACCATTCAACATATTCTATACATGAGTTTTTATACCAATTACATATGAGTCACTAATTTAGAGCTTTTAATAGCTTAGCCACTGTTTGAGTTATAATATTAACTATGTATATTCATTTTTATCCATTAATTTCAAAAATTTAATTTGAACACTATACAAAAGCATGTCATTTATTCCCTAATTTGGTTCATCATGTAATCAAAATTGTGACCAGCTTGTTACACTTTGCATATACCCTCTAATGTGTGTTGATAAAACTTTGGAAACATAAAAAAAATGTAGAAATTACTATTTAAGAAATTAATTTAGATCTCCATTTATCTTTTCCTGTTCAAATGTATGTATGACAATATAATTATTGCTTAAATCTCTAATTATATATAAAGTTACACAAATTTCCAGTGGTGACACAGAGTGGCCAGAGTCCAAATAACATTTATAATTTTATATTTAAAAGAAACGCAAGATTACATCCTGGTGAAAAGATGCACAAGTTATACCCTACCCAGAATCTATTCACATCTGAAGTGGAAACTAAATTAACTCCTACAAATCACTGACAGGATTTATGCCAATTATTTTCTAACTCAGCATTCTTGGTGAAGAGAAAAGAATTTTCTCACAGTAAAGATAATAAGAAATGTATAGTGTTTCACATTTTATTTTACTTCTTTTAGAAGCAAACTTTACTCTGTCTACAGCATGTATTATATTCTGCAGCATATTAAAATATATCTAAGATAAATATGGTAGAGTTTTAAAATCAAGCTTTGGAAACTGTGCTCATGGAACACAAAAATAATTTAAGGGAAAATAAATAATATATCAACATACCTATGAGTTGAAGATTGTCTTAAAATTTCACTGTATTTTGGGCATTCATTCATTCAATCAATTATATTTATTATAGACCTACAATATGCTTGTCATCATTATAGAAACTGTAGATTCTGTAGTAAACAAAGAGAAAAAGAAATATCTTTCCTTACAAAGCTTTAATTCTAATTGTTCATCTGGTCAATAAACAAAAAAATATAAAGAATATAGGACATTAGAATATATGTTCCAGTTTACCTACTTTCTAGTAACTTATAATGAATACAAAATTAAACAGATATGACTGCTGCCCTAGCAAAGCTGAAATTCCTTTTGCTTGTCCTAAATAATTTTGCAAGGACAAATACTCAACTAGGGCTATTGCTCATTTTGCCTTGGAAGGAATCTGTTTCTTTGTTTACTTATTAAATTGGATTCTCTTCAGTATAAATATATTCAGTTCTCACCAGCTTTTGGAAATGTTATCCTTCATGCATTCAATAGGACATTTTCTTATTAAAATAAATTGTTTGTTGCAACTGGGTTTACTATAATTTTCCAATATTCAGATTTATGTGGTTGCTTAATGCTGTTAAAACTATAGTGAAAAAATTATCATAAATATTGATAATATTTAATTTAATATTTAATTCAATATTACAACATTTAATTTAATTTTCCTTTAATGTTTCTATTGTCCAAAATTCTTATTTTTTATTTGGGCCTCCTTTTTCTGTTGAAGAATCACTTTTTATTTTCAATGTATACTTACTATAATTACCAAAGTACAATATAATTCTTACATCATTTTGAATCTATTAAAAAAAGGGAACATACCTATATATTTTAGTCACAATTTTGCTGTGGGGGATTACATTATTTTATTTTATTTTTGGTCACATATTTTACATTTAAGTGTCCTTGATTTTTTAATGACAATAGTCTCCTATATCTATCTGTTCAGTTTCTAGGAACAACTGCAACAGATATAAGATCACAAAAATCAATAAATATAGTCCATCACATTTGTAAATTATGTACTCACTTTTCCTGCTATGAATGTTAGCAACTATATGTGCTAGATTTCTGAGAATAATTTTTAATTTAAATAGCTGTAATTTCAGAAGAAATATCAGACTTCTATATTGAATGAAATTAGTAAATGTGCATTAGCTTTAGTGACTTTAGCTTTTATGACATAGAATTGCCTTCCCTTGTGAAGCAAAACAAAGTAACAATAAAGTGCACAGAAACATTTCAGCATAGATTTTTGTTTTGAGTTTCCAAAATGTAGATAATTAAGTATTTGAGAGAGTTTATCTCATACATCAAAACTCTTTCCAAAAAGAGCATCACTTTCTATATTCTCATATTGCATGTCCACTATCTACTCTTGGTGTTATTTTAAATAGCACAAGAAAGAATCAAATAATTACATTAAACGGTAAATTATATTTTAATGACTTATTTATACTTTACTAATTTGTAAGTAAATATGAATGAGTGCACTTGGTTTCACAGAATATATATATATATATATATATATATATATATATATATATATATATTTTTTTTTTTTTTCAAAGAAATTTAAAGCAATCACAGAATATAGTGTTATGTACTATATTTCTATTTATGGTTTGTAACATATGTATATGAATGGGTATATATAAAAGTTTAAACTTATACTCCACTTTTAGTTCATAAGAAAGATAGCCTATTTAGAAAATAAAGAAGCTTCCCTTTTTTGACATACACATACATATGTGTTCTAATGTTTTGTTTCTCTGGAGAACTCTAATAAGATGGATATTAAAACTGGTATCAGAGATAACTGATGCAAGAAAACTAATCTGTTGACAAAAAGAATGTAGATTATTTGGAAGACTTTCAAAACATGTTAAATATGATTGGATTTTTTAAAATACAGGATATTCATTAACTCTATATATTTGTTCGTGCAGACAGATTTCTATGTTCTAATTATGGAGGTACTTTTTCACAGCAACAAATGAGATGAATATACTTATTACTTACACTGTAGAAGTGAATATAGTTTACTCATTCCTTCTTAGTAGAAATGAGAAGAGAAATAGACATCAGAGACAAAAATGATCAGACTTCTATGTCCCAACTCACCATCCTGGGACAAATCATAGTATTAATCTAGAGTGGGACATTAAGATAATGAAAAAGCCCGAATCCCCCTTCCATTCTCAGTTGTGAATATCTAAGGAGAATCTCAAGCATGGTGACTCCACATGAATACAAGAAGACTGAGGAGTAATTATTTTTAAACACTTGAGTATGAAGCCCTGATGTTAACTGGCAGTGACTGGTTCTATATTGCCATGCTGCAGCCACAGAATTATTCATCTTTGGGTGTTGACAAAGCTGGACCTGGCACTCATGAGCCTCCCATAGCTCCATAAGTATCCATAGAACCCACTATTCCATAGCAGATTTGTAAATTCAGCAGTTTTGCTTCCACTGGGGCCAGGCATAAAATAACTCAGTAGTGACATTATGAAATGGGTACTCACTTCAAAGGAAAGATAGTAAAAAATAGCAATTATTTTGGGGCTCAGTAATACCATTAAGAAAAAAAATAAAGCAACTTGGCATAAAGACTAAATGCAGACTAACAAAATCTTTCACATAGAGCTAAGAGTACCATAACCTCCCTTCCCCCATACATAGAGATCACCCCTTTATTTGCAAGGACTAAGCTGCCTGGAAGACTCATTAAAATGGAAAGAAATATATTACATTCAAAAGCTAAAGTTTATACTCGACTTTCATCCTAAGGAAGTTCATAAGAAAGATAAAAAGCTATTCAGAAAATATTTTTTTGCATAACCAAAAATCCAGTGTATTACATTTGATTTGTATTAAAATGTTTGTAGTTAAATGATACAATAGAACACTATTAGGAAGTCTGTTACTACTATTTGACATATTTTAATCATTTAACAAAGAAAAGGGTAAAAACTAGTCACACATTCAGAATTCTATAGAAATTAAAGTATATCAACATATATTTAACATTTTATTTTACCTCTTAAAATGTGAAACATAAAGGGTCTTTATAAACACACTCCTATGATGACCTCTAGAAATATTTTTATGCCTGTGTGTGTATATATGTTATACACATATATATGCATATATGCATATATGATATATGCATACATATATTTATACTATATATGGTATACATATATATGCATATATCATATACTAATATACATATATTATGCATATATTTATACTAAACATACATATATGAATATATTTATACTAATATATATATATATATATATATATATATATATATATATATATATATATACACTAATATACATATACATATATACATATATAGGTTTAGTAAAGCATTTTCCAACATTAATATAAAAGGAAATTTTGTCAACTCATGAGAAATTTGAATCCTCAAACAAGCTTAATGAGGATTTTGCTCAGATATTTATAGTTAATTTTGCATTGCAAGGATAAGTTGTCTTCTGTTTACTCAGAAGATGGCTTTAACTTATTGTTGCAGAAGGCAATTTCTGAATTTCTTAAGATAAATATTATGAAAAGTTGGTGAAAAATATTAAAAATTGAGCCAAGACTTCACTCATCATTTTTTCTAGCAGCATTGTTAACAGAAGATTTTAAATTTCTAAATTCATAAAAAGAATCAATGCTTTAAAATTTTTAACTTCTTGATTAGTTAAATTATTTCAATACCAAATCAAAACAAGTATCAATTGTATTGTCTTACTGTTAAGAACGTGAAAATGAACCTGTTACATCCACTTTCAGGTTTTTAAAGGGATTTTAAATAAACTATGATACATAAAACTTAAAATTTTATTCTTTGGATTAGAATGAAAACATGCATATATTAGAACCTCAAATTTAATAGCATTTCTTTATTTATTGGTTCTTTTTAGTTATACATGACAGTAGACTCCATTTTGGTATAATTATAGAAGCATGGAATATATCTTATTCTAGTTAGTATCCTATTTTTGTGGATATATATGATGATGAGATTCACTCTGATGTTTTCACATATGTACATCAAAAAAATTATGTCAGATTCATTCTAGTATCTTTCCTTTTCCTAACTCCCTCCCCTCCTTCCATTATCCATTGTCTAATCTACTGAAATTTTGTTCTTCCTATTGCACTGCTCCCTTATTGTGGGTTATCTTCCACATATCACAGAAAACATTCAACTCTTGGCTTTGGGGAACTGGATTATTTTGCTTAGCATAGACAGTCTCCAGAAAGATCATAGTATCATTTTTCTTTATGGCAGAGTAATACTCTATTATGTATATATACCACATTTTCATCTGTTGACAGGCACTTAGGTTAGTTCCATACCTTAGCTATTGTTAACAGAGATTCCATAAATATTGAGATGTCTACATTATTCTACTAAGCTGATTTTAAATCCTTTTAGATATATACCAAGGAATGGAATAACTGGGTCAAATGGTGGTTCCATTACAAGTTTTCTAAGGAATCTCCATGCTGCTTTCCAGAGTGATTTGCAGTCCCACTGATTTGTAGTCCCACCAAAAATGTATGAGTAAACATTTTTCCCCACATCCTCTCAAACATTTATTGTTATTTGTATTCTTAATAATTGCCATTCTGAATGGGGTGAGATGGAATCTCAGTGTAGTTTTGATTTAAATTTCTCTAATTGCTATAGATGTTGAACATTTTTTCATATATTTTTAACCACTCATATTTCTTCTTATGTGAAGTGCCTGTTCAGTTCCTTAGCCCACTTATAGAATAGGTTATCTGTTGTTGTTGTTTTTTTTTTTTTTTTTTTTTTCTTTTTCTGTTAAGTTTTTGAGGCCTTTGTATATCCTGGAGTTTAGTGCTGTATCTGAGGTGCTGATGGCAAAGATTTTCTACCACTCTGTAGGCTCTCTCTTACTGTTCTTGATTGTTTCTTTTGCAGTGAAGAAGCTTTTTAGTCTGATACCATCCCATTTATTGATTTTTCTATTTTATTTTTCTTTCTTTTTTTTATTTTGATGGAGGGGTGCTACCAGGGATTGAACTTAGGAACACTTGACCACTAATCCACATCCTCAGCCCTATCTTGTATTTTATTTAGAGACAGCATCTAACTAAGTTGCTTAGCACCTTACTTTTGCTGAAGCTAACATTGAATTTGCAATCTTCTTGCCTCAGCCTCCAGAGCCACTGGGATTACAGGCATGTTCTACCATGCCTGGTACCCATTTATTGATTCTTAATATTGATTCTTGCACTTTAGAAGACTTAATGAGGAAGTTGGTTCCTAAGCCAATGTGGTGGAGAGTTGGGCCTAATTTTTCTTCCAGTTGGTGCAGAGTCTGGTCTAATGCCTAGGTCTTTGATCCAGTTTGCCTTGAGTTTTGTTCAAGGTGGAGATATGGGTAGAATTTTATTCCACTACATATGAAGTTCCAGTTTTCCCAGCACCATTTGTTGAAGAGGTTACTTTTTCTCCAATGTGTGTTTATGGTGCCTTTTTCTAGTATGAGACAACTGTATTTATGTTGGTATGACTCTGAATATTCTAGTCTCTTTCATTGGTCTTCTGTCTGTTTTGGTGCCACTACCTTGCTGTTTTTCTTACTATTGCTCTGCAGTATAATTTAAGGTCTGGTATTGTGATGCCTCTTGCACAATGTTTCTCATTAAAGATTGCATTGGTATTATTCTTTTAATGAGTGAGCTCAATGCTATGAACTTTCCTCTTAGAACCACCGTCATAGTATATGAGATATTTTGATACGTTGAATCATTATTCTTATTTAACTCTAAGAATTTTTTTATTTAATCCCAGATTTCTTCTGCTATCCATTCATCATTCAACAGGGAATTATTTAGTCTCCAGGAATTAGAGTAATTCTTTATCATTGATTTCTAATTTCATTCAATTATAATCTGATAAAATGCACAATACTATCTATGTTTTTGTTTCTGCTAAGAGTTCCTTTGTGTCCTAAAATATGGTCTATTTTAGAAATGTTTTCATGTGCTGCTGACAATAAAGTATTTTCAGTCCCTGATGGATGAAACATTCTAAATATGTCTCTTAAGTCTAAATTATTTATTATAATTTTAGTTCTGTAGCTTCATCACATAGGTTTTGCTTGGATAATTTTTCTAGTGACTAGAGAAGTGTGTTAATGTCACCCAGTATTGTTGCATTATGTTCTATTTGATTCTTGATATTTAGGAGGGTTTGTTTGATATACATAGATGCTCCATTGTTTGGGGCATAAATATTTATAACTGATATTTCTTGTTGTTGTATGACTCCCTTAAGCTGTATAAGATGTCCTTCTTTGTCTCTTCTGATTAATTTTGACTTGAAGTTCACTTTATCACATATGAGAATAGAAACCTCTGTTTGTTTTCAAGATCCATGTGAATGATAGTTTTTTTAATTTTTTCCTCATCCTTTCAACTTCAGTCTGTGGATGCCTTTGCATATATAATGAGTCTCATGGAGAAAGAATATCGTTGGGTCTTATTTTTAATCCAATCTGGCATCCTTTGTCCTTTGATGAGTTGAGTCCATTAACATTCAATGTTATTATTGAGAGAGATGTTTTTATTTTCTTTCATTTTGATTTATTTGTAGTTTTAAGTTGTATTAGATTACCCTTTGATATTCTATTTTTTAGTATAGTTTACCCTCTGATGGTTTTCATTTGTATTCTCCATTTCTTCTTCATGAAATATTTTATTGAGTAGGTTTTGTAGTGCCAGATTTCTTGTGAATTCTTTTAACCTTTGTTTATTATGGAAGGTTTTTAACTCATTTTCAAATCTGAAGCTTAATCTTGCTGGATATAGTGTTCTAGGTTGGTATCTATTTTCTTTTACAGCTTGGTATATATTATTCCAGGAACCCCTAACTTTTAGGGACTGGGTTGAAAACCAACTGATAAACCAATTGGTTTACTTGTTCCTGGTCATTTTGCTCTAGCCACTTTTAAAATTCCATTCTTTTGTATTTCTCTAGTTACTAGAGATGTGGAACATTTTTTTTCATA
Organism: Marmota flaviventris; assembly: GCF_047511675.1. NCBI lineage: Eukaryota > Metazoa > Chordata > Mammalia > Rodentia > Sciuridae > Marmota > Marmota flaviventris. The sequence continues at coordinate 99,911,070 of NC_092504.1, forward strand.
TATTTGTTGATTGAATGTTTATCTTCCTCTGAGAAGTGTCTGTTCAGCTTCTTAGCCCATTCATTGATTGGGTTTTTGTTTTTGTGTGTCGATTTTTTTTTTTTAGTTCTTTATAAATCCTGGAGATCAGTGCTCTATCTGACATGCATGTGGCAAAAATTTGCTCCCAAAATGTAGGCTCTCTCTTCATTGATTGTTTTTTTTTTTTTTTCTGAGAAGAAGCTTTTTAGTTTGAGTCCATCCCGTTTATTAATTTTTTATTTTATTTTATTGCACTTTAGGAGTCTTATTAAAGAAATTAGGGTCTAATATGATGTGATGAAGATTTAGGCCTTCTTTTTATTCTATTAGGTGTAGGGTCTCTGGTTTAATTCCTAGGTCCTTGATCCACTTTGAGTTGAGTTATGTGCATGGTGAGAGATAGGGGTTATAATATTTCATCTCATGCCAGTCAGAATGACAGTTATCAAGAATACAGAAAACAATAAATGTTGGCAAGGATGTGGGGGGAAAGGCACACTCTTACATTGTTGCTGGGATTGAAAATTGGAGCAACCAATCTGGAAAGCAGTATGGAGATTCCTTAGAAAATTTGCAATGGAACCACCATTTGACCCAGCTATCCCACTCCTTGGTCTATACCCAAAGGACATAAAAACAGTATACTATAGTAATGCAGCCACATCAATGTTTATAGCAGCTCAATTCACAATAGCTAAACTTTGGAAGCAACCTAGATACCCTTCAACAGATAAATGGATAAAGAAACTGTAATATATATTAAAGTTTCAGTGTATGTATATATACATACACAAACAAACTATGGATTATTAGTACTAAAAGAGAATTAAATCATGGCATTTGCAGGTAAATGGATGGAGTTAGAGAATATCATGCTAAGTCAATTCCCAAAAAACAAAGGCCAAATGTTCTCTCCGAGAAGTGGATGCTGATCTTAAAAAGAGGGGGGCATGGGACAAAAGGAGGATCTTTGATGGGACAAAAGGGAGGGAATGGTGGGAAGGGAGTATGGGGGCAGGAAAAATTGTGGAATGAGATGGACATCATTACCTAGGTACATGTATGACTGCACATATGGTGCAGCACTACATTGTGTATAACCAGAGAAATGAAAAGTTGTGCTACAATTGTGTACAATGAGGCAAAATGCATTCTGCTCTCATAGATCCCTAATTAAAATAAATTAATTAATAAAAAATTTATTCTTTTCTATAGGTTACGCATTTCATAATAATGTGCCTAGAAGTGGGTCTGCTGTAATTTTGTATATTTGGACACATATATGCTTTCTATATTTGATTTTACATTTTATTCTTAATATTTGGAAAATTTTCTGTTATTATTTCAATGAATATATTATGCAATCCTTTAGTTTGTACTTTAGAGCCTTCACCTATCTTTATGAATCTTAGATTTGGTCTTTTAATATCATCCCATAATTCTTGGAAATTCTGTTAATGGTGTCATAACATCTTTTCTCTATAATCAACTCCATTTTCAAGATTATGTAATTTTTCTTCATTGCCTGAAAATATATCTTCCAAATGTTCCAGGCTATTGGTGATGAGTTCCATGGAATTTTTAATTTGGTTTATTGATTTCTTCATATTGAGAATTTCTGATTGATTCTTCTTTAGAATTTCTATTTCTTTATTGAAGTGGTCTTACACTTCTTTATTTTTCTCTCTGATTTCACTTCTTACATCATCTTTTATCTCATAGATCCGTTTATAAACTAGCCGATTCCTAGAGATAGCCACGAATTAGTAGAGGCAAGTTTTTGATAATCAAATCCAGTCCAGAGCCAGGCCTCCTCTATCTGGATCATATATCCTAGGAGGTAATATTCTTCTGCATTTATTATCACAGAGCCAGGTGTTCTGACACAAACTTAGCACTTCCCCTCATAACTTGTGTGGCATATGGTCATCCACTCTCTAGAATTTGTGAATAGAATAAACTTTTTTTTTTTTTTACTGGTCTTCTCTTTGGCTCTTCTTGGAAACAGACCTGAGTGGCCATCACCTAAAAGAACACAGAACATGAACTTCTTTCAAAAGAACCGATGAGTCCCTTTTCCAGTGTGTGGTAACCTAAGTCATTTTTGAGCAGTGAGTGAATCAGGTATGTTTGTGCATGCGTGTGAGTGTGTGTGTATGTGTGTGTGTGTGTGTGTGTGTGTGTTATAGACACTTGATACCCAGATACAGAGATATCGATAATTGGCCAGGTACCTTAGTCAGCTTTTCATCAATGACTAAAATACCTGACAATAACAACTTAGAGAAGAAAAAAGTTTATTTGGACATATGGTTTCCAAGGTCTCAGCCCATGACTGGACAGTTTCATTGCTATGCACTTGGTGAGGCAGAAGCATTATTGCAGAAGGGCTTGGCAGAAAAAAACCTGCTCAACTCATGTCAGCCAGAAAGCCAGGGCACAGAGCATGAGATGTATAGTCCACACCACACTACCAGTGAGTACTTCCTCCAGTCATGCTCCACATGACAATAATTACCATCCTGTAACTCATTCAAATTATTAGTCCATCAAATGGATTAATCCAACAATGACATTATAGCTCTCATAATCTAATCATTTTACCTCAGAACATTCCTGCATTGCCACATGAAATTTTGGAGGGACATTAAAGATTCAAACCATATCACCAAGGTCTGATGGGAAGAAAGGATGAGCCACAAACTTCCATCTGATTGAACCAAGGAAAGTTCTCTAGGAAAAGGGTAGCTGGACTTGTTTTTTTTTTTTTTTTTTTTTTAAGCTGACATACCTAGTACTTGGGAGATGAATACAAGTGCCTGAAAAGGAGATTTGTCCAGGACAAAAAGCATTTCTTCTATCAGCTTCCTTAATCTTCCTTTGCTAAATTATCATGTCAGATACAGAACATGGGACTAGATGAGCCTGTGCCTTGCCTGGCATTTATTTAATTCAGTATAACAGATGCTATAAAGTTGTATCTCCTACAATTTTTGTGAGCTGATGTGCACATTGCTTGAAACTCAAAAAGATGACCACTGCCTGGCAACTATCTTTCTAATCAATGGCACATTTACCAAATGTGACAAGCTAATTTCAAAGAGTATACTAAAAACATGGCAACTACAAGTTAAAATGCTGGTAATTTCTAGTACATCCTTTTTTAATTACCATAATTAAAATGATTTAAATATGAATATTTCAAATTATACTGCGGTCCAACAGTTGAAATTAAACTGAACCTTTTTGCCAGTTATAGACAACCAAAATAATTTGCAAAGTTCTGTAAGAAGGCAGGAAAATCAACTCCAGTACTGTTAAAAGTCATCTTTGTGTACCTTCATATAAGTATTATATAGTGGGTCTCATTATATTCTTTGTGTTTGTGTGTTCTAGATTGTTTTCTAGTTTCTCCATAATGATATGCTGTCCTTTCCTTTATCTCACAGGCATCTCTTGAATAAAAACTGAGAGGTGTTAAGGAAAAAAAAAGAAATCATATAACCGTACTCTTATTTCTCAGAGTAGGCAAAAGATAGATCCTGTTCTCTTCTTTGTCATGTTGCCATTTCTTCTTTCTCATCTTAAATGGGCCCTAACAATTTATTATTTGTAATAGTAAGTATGCTCTCAATTCGAAGTGGATTTTGCTCCTTATACACCTCTTTTATTTGGAAATGGTCCAATAACTGCACCAAGCGTATAGGGCACATAAAACATCAAATAGTCAATATATTACTTCCCACTCCTAAATGAACATCACTAGAAAAATTTCTGCTCCCTAAGGAACATCTGAATGACATTTTACAAACTGTGCAGTCTTTTCAAAGCCCAGAATCCAAAACATTTACTGATTAGAAAGTAAATAAGCATATAGTATATGCTAATTCTTTCCTTATGAATAGTTATTTGTGTTTTCACTATTTAATGAAGTTATGGACTGTGGCCTTTCTGTGAAAGTACAGTAATTAGGAATCAATTACACTTTACATTGAAACAGTGGTTACTCTGCCGCTGGGGGATAATTGGGAAATAACTATATTGTCATTTTTATGTACTTTGGTTACATTGAATCACAGCATTTCAGTGGTGATGCCCTGGCAAATTACACATACATTTGTTCATATTAGGTCATGCCATATAAAGACAGCGTGAAAAAACTGCTCAAGAGGAATGAACTCCAAAGATAATGTATATGTTCAAGCAACTATGCAAAGATAGTGAAGGCTTCTCAATTAATTTCCATTCCAAATGCAATTAGTGCCACTTAATAGAATGTGATGCAATTTTGGAAAGTGGATTTAAATGTCCTGCTGCTTTCTTGTTGTGTGTATGTGTGTTAATTTGATTACTAAAAAGAACAGAAAAGTTTAGAATCTTTTTGAAATGAAAGATTTCTTTCTTTTTGTTTTGTTTGCTTGTCTACATTTACTTTATTTCTAGCACTGGTACTGCTAGCCAGGCCTCATGGGGAAAGCTAGTGGTAAGAATCACTGAGCGAGGAATTTCGTTGAAGACTCTAATAAGATGTCATAGGAGCTTCCACATTAAGGGTCAATATGTTTCTGTTTGTTTTCTAAATACAAAACAAAGGCGCTCTCAAGTGATAACAGAACACACATTTATGACACTGTTTACACAGCTTGTCTCAATTGTTGGCAGTGAGGTGAATTTGGCAAACAAACTCATTGCTCCTTCCCATTTCCTTTCATTTGTTTCTTTTCTCTTCTTCTCACTTTTTTTTAACTTTAAAAATATTATCACCAATTTAACAAATATGACATTTCAGACTCTTATCACAGATGATTGATTTTTAAAGTGTAACAGTAAAAAAATTACTTAATTATCTATTTACCATCTCCAAATGCTTATCTAAATGATTTTTTCATCTACTGAGAGGTAACCCCAGTGACCTGATCTATTTCTGAGAATAATCCTGGTTTGTTGCATCTTTATTTGAGAGATTCCTGTATGAGGGCTAGGAAAATCTTTCCTGGCTTCCAACTCTTAAATGACCACAGTCAAACAAACAACAAACAAAAGCCTTTTAAAGCATCTGGCCCTTGAATGATGTTTCATTGTTTCATGAAAAGCGTGTTCAGATATAAAAGGATTCCATTTTATGCTTTTAAATGTAGTATGTACTTTCCTCAATTGGGTGGGGGATTTTATGTAATACCAGCACTTGTAGTCCTTAAAATAAATTGAAAGCATTGTTCCAGAGCTGCATTCAACTAATACCATCCTTATTATCTTTATTCAGACCACCCCACCCAATGAGGCGGTACAAATATCCTATAAACATCAGACTGTTCTACAAGCCTGGTATACTTGATCACTGATTACACAATTACTTAGGAGGAGGAATCTGAGAACAAAACAAAGGTAATTAAGTATGAGAGGTTTGTATTTTAATTATATGCAAAGTAAATTAAGTAAAACACAGAGTTATCACTGTGAAAGGAAGAATGTAACAGAAATATTCTCAAATGTGACTCCATAAAGCTTTACTTAGTAGTCAACTAACTTGCATCACTTAACAATAGAAAATTAAGACAACGGGCACAAATGTGTTTTTCCCTTCCTGCAGCAGAATTCTCTTTGTTTCACTTCTGTAATTTTAAATTTAACAAATGATGCAAGAAGTGAAATTATTTTAAATTATTTTGGCTAGAAACATTTTAACACCGAATAAGTCTTATTGCATCAATTCGTATTACTTTTTTCTTATAGACAAAACATGGGTGAAGATGGGTCACCTGGACAAAGAATGACAGTAACATGTTCAATATATTCCCCGAAAAGAAAGAAAATAGAATGATCTTGCTAACTTTAAAGATCCTAGATTTCCATGTTTTTTTTCATTTTTTCTCAAATTTACACTTAGCATACCAGGAGATTCTTTCCTGAAGTACTTCCATCTGATTAAAGTTAAGTTGCCCTTTCTATTCGAGATAGGCTCAGAAGCAATTGAAATATTAAATTGAAGTACATAGTCATATATAGTATATAGTCATTGCTATTCAAATATTTTTAACTTGAAAATGGTAATTTAACATGATTTAATCCAAAGTACTACCTAATTTGAGTTTCCTGAGGACATTTCAGCATAGCAGTAGTAATAATGATATCACATTTAAGGGAGAAGTTTACTGAAATAGAAAAGTCTGATTCACCTGGAACTATAAAGAATTCTCAGAAATATATTATTTCCATCTTATTATACAACCACACAGTACTATCTCTGTACTCTCAAATTAATGTGTATCCTTTTCTGGTGATGGATTTTAGGTGATTCTTCAGCGCTAGACTGTGCCCTGGTTTTGTACATTCAATGTATAAGTAGTGCTTTATAGTAGAGGAAAATGGTAGCATTGGTTGTCACTAGGACTCACTTGCTGAGGAATGATCAAAATGCTGTTTGTTGTTGTTACTGTTTTGTTTTGGAAATCAGCAGAGTAATGCATACTTTTAAAAGAACACAGCAAATCAGGACATAATCTATTAAGTCTGTTTATTTCTATAATTGAGTAATGACACTCTTCATGTTTAACTGAGAATAACATGAAAATAGCCAATTTTTGACCTATTGTCAATTATTGACATGGAACATATTAGACTTCTCACCTGGAGCCCCATATACTTTCTTGGCCATAAATGTTAGACTAATATTCCTGTGTTTTGTTACTCTATTTTCTTTATTGAACTGCTAACTTATTCTCATTGTGATTAATAAGTCAGTCTTCTTGTAGAAAATATATCATTAACATTGAAGAAAAATCATAGGACCAGACATTAGGGGATAAAGAAGTATCATTTTACAAATTAGAAAATATAAGTTTAAAAGCATTAAAAGTGCTTTACACAGAGTTACAGAACAAAGAGAAAAGTGGAACTAGAATATATATCTCTGGTTCCTAATTTTCAGGAAACATAAAGTATTTTTTTCTTATTAAATGATGCAAGTGAGTTGGCTACTAACTTGTTTCTCAATTTTTATAGTCCTTCATTATATCTCAAATCAATATGCACCTATCAGAATAATATAAATAATTATCTAAATGATATCTTCTTATTATTGCTATTGAATCTATACAAACATTAGCAACCTTGATCAATATATATATTTTATATCAGGTTAACATATTTGGAACTATATTTTATAACTACTTCTTAAAACATCAATTTAATGACATACAATTTTTCTACTTATATACTCTAATAGCTCTCATTTCCTTGTGAAATAAAGTTGAAACTCTTTGATCAAGCATTTAAGTCCCCAAATAAATCAACTGACACATTATGACATATTTCTATGTAAGCCCTAAGTGCCATATTCATAGGATATGAAAATAATAATAGTTGCTAAATTTCAGAGAATGTACCTGAAGCTCATAGAATTTAACCAAGTTGACACATTATATTAATATACCTCTTGCAATGTAACAAACTAACAAAACTTATCAGCCTGAAAAAAATTGATATTTGTTTTCTCACAGTTTCTGTGTGTCCACAATTTAGTTACCATTTAGATGGATGTCTACAAAGCTCTGATTAAGATTATTGATGAGGGTGAAAAACTTGATTTTGAAAGAATCTGTTCCTAAGTTTATGTGAGTTTTTTGGTACAATTCAGTCCCTTTTTGGCTGTTGCAGTCAGCACCTCTTATTGTTGACTGGAAACCACCCTTAATTTCTAGCTATCTGAGTCTCCCTTACATCACAATTAGTTTTATTAAATCCAATAAGTAACAGAGTTTGCTAGCTAGCTAGAAATTATAACTGTGTCATGCTATTTTGGAAGTGATAACATTTAATGAATTTGATTGGTTATAAGCAATTCACAAGTCCACATTTAAGGGGAAATGATTATACAAGGGTGCAAATACCTGGCTAGGATTACTAAGGTTCTCTTAGGATCTGCCTTCCATACCCACATTCTCAGCTCTTTGAGAGTTTGTTTTTGTTGAATTAACTGTTCTTCATTATTTATGCATTTGTCTTCTCTTTGCCTCAAAATCACAGTCTCTATAAACTCAAATAATAGGCCCATCTCTATATTTAGTTGTATTTCTATTATCCTAAAGTAGAATATTTTGGAATTCAATTATATAAAAAGCATAACAGGTGTAACTTATGCTTTGATATGGATTTCTTGTGCCCCATCTTCATCTATAGTATTTATTGTTTTGCAATATTGACCCATTATTTTTAGCAAAAATTTTTGTTAAGTATTTTTGTTATTAGTATGTAAGTTAAAGAGGGCATAAGTATCTTTATAGTATCTCAAATTGAAAAGAGTAACAAACAACTGTTAGCAACTGGCTACCAAAACAAAAAGTGAGTTTTATGATAACCTATGGAACAAATGTAATCTCAGATACTACGAGGGCTCCATTACATATGGCAATTAAGACCCAGTTATTAAAAACTTAACAAACACCCTGAGCAAAAAGCCGTATACAGTTAACTTGGGACTGAAATAACTTACTAGGAATCTTTTTAAAATTTTCAAAGAAAAAAATTTAATTATGAACTGCTGTCTACCATTATTATGCCTGTTTGTACTGCTGACATTTATTTACAACATAAGTAGCCAATATAAATATTTGCTTATCTAAAACTATTTATAAACTGTCTAGAAATATCCCACTAATTTATTCACACATAGCCCTTCGATATCCACTGTAAAAAATTATGCTGACTTATGATTAGGGTAAATGGGTAAAATCATAAATATTTTTTTTCTTTTTCAAGGCCAATTTCATGTATATAAATAAAATAACTTGTGAAATTAAGAAAAAAAAACAAAGCTAGCTAGATTGATGGCTAGATTCCTGGTATACATAAAATTCTTAAAGAATTAAAAATGTTTATTTTAATTTTAATATATCACAATCAGCCTTTTGATGTTCTTTCATTAAATATCTACATTATCAATGATGGCTATGTTTAGAAGGTGGAAGAAGTACTTCGCTAGGAAGTATAGTAAACATTGGCCATGAGGATTAAATGATGATATGTTGTTGAAGACTGAACTTCAGAGGTGTCGATCTTTTTGGCTAAAGAGGCAATTAAGGATCCCTTGATGTATTGATGGAGGGAGTGTGTTGGATGTAGGCTAATTAATGCCTGTGACAGTAGTGACACTCAGCAGGGATCCATTTGCCATATTGTAACTTAATAGGTTATGAAGAGACCACATAACATTAAACCAAATACCTGCAGCCTCTGACAGTTGAAAATTCCATTTAATGTGTTCTTTAAGAGCCCTGATTCATGAATTTTAGAAAACAGAATGAGTGCCTTATTTACTATTAGTAATATATACAAGTCCAAATGGGATATTGAGTATCCTGGTGATGTTTTGCTTTATGGCCTTAGTATATCTTACCTTTAATTATATTTGTAATATCTCTGAGGCAAGTTATTGCTAGAGTTCTCTAATATAAATAGGGCAACTTTAGAGTAAGAACTGTTGCCATCAAGCAAAAGATACAGTAATTGTATTGAAAGTAGCCCAAAAATTGGCAAAAATGTGCAAATTGGACCCATTGTTGAACAGGGCATCCAGTGTTACAATGACTGTCTGATATTTGTGCAATTGTGCTGAACTTTAAATCTCCTCCTTAATCAGTATTAAGTTTGTTAAGAAAGAAAAAAAAATAGCAAGACTCCATGATCTCCATCACATATAATGGTAAAAATCTCATTTTTAAAGTCATTGAACTACCACTGCTCTTTATTCAATTAATTCCACCGGCATATACAGGAAACTAATGAGTCTGAGAGAGGAATGACTTCTCCAACACTTTGGCATGATAAGGAACTAAGTACAGAGGAAGCCAGCCCTCCTGCAGGGAGGCTATGCCAGAGGGCCTTGGTTAGTTCCATTCTGTAACAGGGAAGTTTTGGTAGCCATGTTAAATTTTTAGGTGCTAATTTTCAAGACATGATGGACAGGTGAGTGGAGCTGTAGAGGATCAGAGTCTTTGAAAGCCTCTAATTCCAAAAGAGTCTAGTATGCTGCTCCAATGGAGAGTCGTTTCTTGCATTAGAAAACTCATATAGGTGATGTGTGGTCATCATAGGTATGCCAGAGATGACCAGAAACATAATAAAGCATTGGAAAGATTCAACAGTGCCAGGATATCTGAAAGTACTAATCAGATTGTCCCTTAATTTTATTTTGGGAAATTCTAGAGGATTTAGTTGTAGGGATTCCCATTGAAATTAAGTAAAAATTTTAAATAAGAAATATGTTACCTCCAGTACCCAGAAAGTAAAAAGATGTTGTATGCCCTTAATGAGTATGTCAAACTAATCTTCTTGAAGGAGAATGCCATCAATGTAATGTTATAGCTACTCTCCTAGAAGAAAGTGAATGCAAATTACATATTGCCTGTGAAGGTTGTATGTAATACTGATTTACCTCATAGAGAGTTTGGTGGGGACTTCAGAGGTGAAAATACTTGATGACTAAGAGGCTTCTTGAACATTTCTATGAGCAAAATATTTATCAGTTGCTGATTGGATGAGTGGGAGAAGGTTTTAATCAGTGAGATCATAGCATTCTGGTAATTTACCTTGAATAGACTTTTGTTTGCTTTAAGATTAAGAACAGGTCAAAATGAATGGTTAATTAGAGAAGTGGAATAATCACCTTTGTACTTCTTAAGTCATGTAAGTTTTAAATCTTAAGTACCTGTTTTAACTTAAAATGGGCTACATAATTATTTTAACTTGGGAAGGGGATATCCATGGGGCACCATGTTGTCAATACAATTTGTAAGTGCCAAAGACTCAATTTAATTTCAATTTATTAATTATTAAATCAGAGCAAATGGGACCACCATGAGAATTTTTTAGAGAAATGGGTGCTATCACTAAGGGAGCTAAGGGAGATTTGAGCAATACTGTAGTTAAGATAAAGGATGACTACTTGCCCTATATTTTATATTTGGTAATTCCCCTAAGATTATAGAGGGTATTATGTTTAAATTTAATCACAACTCAAGGAATAACTGTATTTGAGTCCTGGTGTAAATCTGTAATGGTTTGATAATTGGTATATTTCAGTAGATGTGAAAATTAATAGAAAGCCTGTATCGTAGCAACTCCAAAGCAATTCACTACCTTTTTATCTTTTTGCTGTATGAATAATTTTAGTAATTTAAAATTTCTTTTTGGATAAAATGATATAATTGATTAATTACTTAATTTGTAATTTTTCCCTTTTTTTTGTTTTATTCCCCTTTCACTTTTTTTTTTTTTTTGGTCATTAGATATGCTACATAGTAACATTCCTTTTTACTCTTTTAATATTTATAATTCTTTCCTCTGAGAGTCTCAAATTAGTCTCATTATGATTAGCACCTACCCGCAGGTTTGAATTAACCTCATTACTATAACAAAGGGATAACTGGGTGATTTTCCCTATAACTCTGAGGATTAGATATTTTTCTCCTATAGAACCATAAGTAATAGAGTGTCCAGAGAAAAGGCCCTGTATCCACAATTTAGAGGTAGGCAGAACAAAATCATCTCCTGCTGCAGTTTGTTGTACAGGTTTGAATTTCTAGCTGCATAGTTGTAATTGTTGGTTTAATTTTTCAATCCCTTGATGGGGTTGAGTTTTCTATGAGGTTCTTCAGAAATAACATATTTTTTTTCCTATTACTCAGCATTTAGATGTACTCAAGAATTTCTTTTTTTTTTTTTTTTTTTTTTGTACTTAGAATTGAATCCAGGGCTGCATTGCCAATGAACTACCTCCCAGGTCTTTTTTACTTATTTATTTTTATTTTGGGACACAAGGTCTCACTAAGTTGCTTAGGTCCTAAGTTGCTGAGGCTGGCCTTGAACTTACAATCATTCTGCCTCAGCCTCTAGAGTTGCTGAGATTATAGGCTATATACACCACTATACCCAGTTCAAGAATGATCTTTACTTAGAGTGTCAAAATGTTATTAAAAAAAAAAATATATATATATATTAGAGAGAGAGAGAGATTTTTTTTTAATATTTATTTTTCAGTTTTCTGTGGACACAACATCTTTATTTTATTTTATGTGGTGCTGAGGATCGAACCCAGCGCCTTGCGCATGCCAGGCGAGTGCGTTACCACTTGAGCCACATCTCCAGCCCCCAAATAATATATTTTTAATTTTAAATTGTGATATCAATTTTCATGCATAATAATTTTAATATTCATTTTTATAAATCCTAGAGAAAACTATATGCATGATCTTCCTCATGGAATAATAAGGAAATTATTTGGCTTGTCCTAAAGTGTTATGTGTAGCATTTTATACACATATGAAAAGGGACAAAATTTACATTTGATGAGCACCTATATATTCTACATATTTGCAAACATTATATTTTACTTGCTTGTAATAATCCATGAGGCAGCATTTTTAATTGAAAAGTGAATGTTTATTCTGAACCACAGAGTAAATAAATGGCTGTGTAAAGGTCCGAGTCCAGATGGTGCCTAAACTATGTCTTCATTTCATTTTAATAAAATTTTCTCCATATAAGAGATAGGAAAACATCCAACTGCATTGTTCTCCTCTCATATGACATATCAAATAGAGTTATATTTTTGTATTCAACTAGGTCTCTGGTTACTTATAGTCAATCTATTATTTGGATGTACTCTGGAGAATTCTACAGAATGTACTTATTCATTCAGCAAATATTTATAGAGTGATTACTGTGTGTCAGGCACTGTTTTATGTAGTAGGGACAAAGTAGGAACAACAAAAATATATTCTATGCCCTAATGGAGTTTATATTTTAATAAACAAGGGAGGTTTCCTACAAACAAATAATTTATAATCCAGTTATAATACAGGCCAGAAGGAAACATACAGGAGGAAGAAGATGGTGACTATCAGGGTTAGTTGAGGTGGGGTAGTTTTGCATAACTAGTACATGCAGAGAATTTTAAAACTTATGTCATTGAAAATCTACAAATGAACTTACCAAAAACCTGTGGTAGCAAAGGAAAACAGCATTATTAGGAGAATATTCTTGTACAGTTTGGTAGAACTCTTAAAAGGATAAGGTTTTCAAGTTAGAAGCATAATTTCTTCCAATCGCAGGCAACATGGCTGTGAAGTTGGTTTTGTGTAAAGTTAATTTCAAGTCATGGGAAAAGGATTACTCATGCATTTAGTAGCACTCAGACATACAAATCTTCCACTTCATGCCCATATGTTGTTATGGCCTTAATTAAGATTATTCCTATAATAACAAATCAAAGAAACCACAGACATTCTAGACTAAAGTACACAAGACTCATTCCTTTTAAGTAGTGCATTTATGTTTCCTTCAACAACATAGTAGATCCATCATCATAAATTTATATACACTTTATATAACATGGAGTTTTTATGAGTACATTATTGACTTTAACCTTTATGAAATAGTAGCCATTTTAACTTCATATATTCAAATATATTGATTTTTCTCAATCGTGTACCATTGATATAACAACATTCCATTTAAAAATTGTAGGGTAAAGCAGTTGTCTACTAGCAGTTTCTATGATCATGCATAATATTTGAATTCATGGTACAACATGATACTATATAAGTTTCAGGAGTTTTGCATTGGCTCTTATTTTTAAATGCTTATAATATTTTGCCTATCATTAAGAATTATTTTAAAAGTAATTAGCATTTGCAGAAAACAACAACAAATATTTTCTTGCATATGAATTAAAACATATTGTTCAAAGAAAATTAGCATTATAAAACAAATATATCAAATAAGACAATATACATCATAATGGAATTAATTTATCATTATATCATTCTTTCTATCTGCCTGCCTACCTATTATATATATCCAAAAGAAACATCTAAACAGACATAAATGGAAATTTCTTGTGAAAAGAAAGCTAATTGAGCCATATTTCGCATAACTTCATCAAATAAATACAAATTGGAACAACACAATATGCAAATACTTGTCTATTAAATAAAAATATTTAAATGACAATGTTGTTGAAGCTGCAAAAAATACTACTGAAATTTCATTCAAAATAGTTTATTTTAAATTTTATTTCAAAAAATAATTTAAGAACATTTTAAAAAGTAAATAACATACTAAAAAATAAATTGATTTGAGACTAGTAAAAAGGATTAGAGAAAAGACACAATGAAAATATTGGAATGCAAAATTGCACCAAGTAGTTTCTTATATTTGGGCTATAGGTGGCCAAATTATTTTTCCTTAAATAGTGACAAAAAAGGAAGATAAGCTTATATTTAATATTTATTATGTCCTAACACAGAATCAAGCCATTGATCAAAATATTTTTCTTATTACTAGCATGAAGGGAAGAGATATTTTCCAAGAGGTTTTATAAAGAAAACATTAGAGTACTGGAGTGCATCCTCAAATACATCTGTAAAATTAATATAATTCTGATTCTTCTATATTTGTTTGTTATAAAACCCATCATCAATGGAAACTGATAGCATGAGGCCTACCATAAACCACTGAATTCTTAAGGGAAACAAATTAAAGTTGTTCAATACACAATTTCAAATCAATCACAAAAACAACATTTAAAATATTCAAATAAATGTATACTCTAGGCATATGCCTTTAGTATAACATTCCTGAAAGTTTGGAGGAAATCCACTTAAAATTTACAAAGGGTAGATTTTCCCTTTGCCCAAATAATTCCACTAATATGCCAGTGTATCCAACTTTTGCTTTTAGGAATTCAACTAGAAACATTTCAAAGATGAACATTAATTATCTCAAGATTTTTTTTTTCCTCAATGTATAGTACCCTGATAAAAGGACATAGTCCCTGAGGGAAGGGAGAAGTGGACAGGCCGATACCTCAATGGGTGCTGGGGATTCCACTGACACTGACAGTGTGGAAGCCACTTCCTCTGACAAAAAAAAAAATAAAAAAAAAAATAAAGAAAATCAAAATGTAGGAGTTCAATTTCTCTCACCTTAACACGGATGTCATTGCCAACTGAAACCTTATGGGTATAGTCTTTCCTGTCTGCATTCCTATTGATCTTCTGGGCTCTCTGAGCTCACACCAGAATCATACATTAAGTTCTGCTTAAAACATTATAAACCTTCTCCAGCATAAATCCAAAAACTCTCCCTTAATCCTCCCTATAAACATTTCTACCAGCTTCTGAACTACAAAGTATAGTCACAGAAATGACCCCACTTCTGAGTACCAAATTTCTGTCAACTTTCTGTCACTGTTACAAATACCTCAGAAAAGCACTAAGATAGGGAAAGATTTATTTTGTCCCAAAGGTTTCAGTCTAGTTTTGGATGGCTCAGTTGCTTTGGGCTAGAATTGAGGCAGAACATCAGAGAGGAAGTGCATGGTGAAGGCAAGTGGATTAGCTCATGGCACCCAAGAAGCAGAAAGAGAGAAAGAGAGAGACAGGCAGTCAGAAACAGACCATGGTTAGAAGTCCACTGACAAACTTCCTCCAACCATGCCCCACCTACCTAGTTTCCACCACCTCCCAGTATTCTGTTCAGCTCTCCATGGATTAATCCACTGTTGAGGTAGGTCAGAGCCCTCAAAAATAAATTACTTCCCCAAAACCCCACCTCTCATCATTGCTGTATTGAGGAACAAATATTCATTACGTGACTTTGGGGAGAACATTTCAGACCCAAACCATAACGACAAAATAATGTAATTGACAAGATTAAATAAAATGAGATAACCAATGATTTAATCAATAATCAAATAAAATGGGAAATGTTTGTGTGGATGATAGGGATCATGTTGAGGCAAATTATATAAAGTTGGATTAATTTTACCAAGAACATTTCCAGTCACTTAGATACAAAAAAAGCAGTAATTTTCAATTAGTAATGGTCAGAAAATTTGGTAATATTGAAGTTTTTAAAATTCTTTCCCCATAAATTCAACTTAAGGAGACTTAGAGTGAAGTCCAGGAATCTGTGTTTAGCAGATATCTGAAATGGCCCTGAGTCAAGGGTTCTTATATAGCTGCCTTGAGGAATGCTCTTCCCACATGAGGAAACAAAGTCATTTAATGAAGACATACTGCAATGATTTTGGAAGTTCAATTATGACCTAAGTTCTAAGGGTTGACTGAGTCTTCTTTATTGGTAGATTTCCTAAGGAATGATTCTTTCTTCACATGACGAGACAGATGGATGAATAAATGGCTAAAAATGTTCTAGAAACTTAAAAATTATTTTAAAATGATGGAATAGTAATATTAATAATTGCAGTCAATAGAGTAACATGATATATGTATGAAATGCTTAAAATTAGTAAGAAGCTAAATGTTCAATTTGAAAATATTTATGGAAATTGTATAAATTAAATTGAATACCTCAAAATGGTAATTTTAATCTCATATATTATTTATATATTTATATATAGTATATTCTATATTGATAGCACAGATATAAAATATACACTATTATATATGTATGCACAGTGTTAATTGAAACAACAAAAATCAAAATAAAATATGCATGATGCATAATTTAAAAAGATGTCTATGGATAATAGACACAAATGTTATAAATTTACATATGAGGTGACTCCCAAAAGCTCATGTGTGAAATAATGCAGAGGTGAATGATGGGGTTGAGAGTTTTTATATAATCTGCACATTAATTCCTAATAGGGATTAACTGAATGGGGTAGGTAGGATGTCACTGGAGGAGGTAAGTCATTGGAGTTGTGCCTTTGGGGTATATATTTTGTTCTTGATGAGTGTAGCTCTCTATGCTTTCTGGTGCCATGTCCTGATCTAATTTCTTTGACATACCCTTCCACCATGATGTCTTGCTATATTTTGGGATCTGAGGAATGGAGTCAGCTATCTATGGACTGAGATCTCTGAAACCATGTGTCCCAAAATAAATGTTTCCTCCTTTAAAGTTGTTCTTGTCAAGTCTTTTGGTTATAGCAGAGAAAAAGCTGACTAAATTGATACAAAGAAGTGAGGTATTTGCTGTGAATAAACTGACCATGTATTTCAGAAGCTTTTTGAACTTTTTGGAATTTGTGGGAGTAATTTTTAAAAATTTAGTAATGCAAGTTGGCAAAGTTTTAGATTGTTATAAGTGGAGCTTAATAGGCAATTCTTGTGGGATGTCAAAAAACCAGAATGCCAGTTAGGACTGTGAACCAGGCTCATGAAGTTTCAGAGGAGAAGGAGAACTCTATTGGAAACTGGACGAGAAGCCATTTGTGTTATGCTCTGGCTAAGAAGTTGTCTACATTTTGCTCATTTCCTGGGACTTTTTGTGAGGCTGAATTTAAAAGTGATGAGCTTCTTAATCTGGTGAAGAAATTTCTAGGCAGCATAGTATTCAGACAGTGTCATGAGTATTGTTAGTGACTTTTAGCCAACTTTGTTATGATAATCAGGAGAATAGAGCAAAGCAAAAGGATTTGAAAAAACTTACAGTTTGGCCAGAAAACTGTAGTAAAACTGGGGCTATGGAGTTTGTGGTTTTTAAACAATTTAGGGCCCTTAAATAAATGTTAAAGACTTTGCTCAGAGACAATATGAAAAATAGCTTGGGGGTATCTCAGGAATTGGCAAGACCACACACATCTCAGGCTCAAGGGTATAGAAGTAAAAATTCCTTTGAGAAAACACTAAAGGGCACCCTCCTTGCACACTAGTCCTAGGAAGTTGTTCCATCATGCTCAGCCATCCAGGCATTCAGAGGCTGCTGCCATCATTGCTCCAGGAAGCTTGGATACTGCTCAAGATGGCAGCAGACCTTGCTGTGTCAACCACTTTGTGCTGGATGGAGTTAATGAATCATGGGGACTTCCACTGAGATTTCAAAGGAAGGCCTGGGGAGTTAGGCAAAGTGCTGCAGAGTTAGAGTCCCTATGGGTTGCCCCTGAGGGAAAAAGATATGTGGTGATGTGGATAGGAAGCCAAAGTTGCAGTGGAGAACCCTCAGATTAAGAAATGCTGGTGGGCACATGCCTGTAATCCTAGTGGCTTGGGAGGCTGAGGCAAGATTGGGAGTTCAAATCCAGCCTCAGCAATTTAGCAAGGCCTTCAGCAACTCAGTGAGATCCTATCTCTAAATAAAATACTAAAAATGGTCAAGAGATGTGGCTCAGTGGTTAAGCATCCCTAATGTGGCTCAGTGGTTTAGCACCCCTGAGTTCAATCCCTAGTACCAAAAAAAGAAAAAAGAAATAAGAAATGTCATTTCCACAGAATGTCTGTCAAGGAAAGCTACAGGAGTGGAGCAGAGACAAGCCAGAGAGAGAGAGAGATCATGTGGGCTGTAACCAGAAAAGCCACTGGGATGAAGTTACACAAAACCTTTGGAGAGAACACCAGAATGTGATATGCCTCAGATGCTGGATATGGAACTCCAGAATTTGTTTACCCAGCTGGGTTTTGTTCTTTTTTTGGTTCCATCCCTTCTTTCTAAGCCCCCCCCCTTTTTTCCGCCTTTTTGGAAAGGAAATGTTTACTCTGAGCCTTTATATATTGCTTTTGATTTTCGCAGGGGCTCATGCTGAGAGTTTGCCTTGAGTCTCATAGGAGACTTCAGACTCGTACTTTTGGGAAACCCTAGAACTTTTGAGACTATGGAGACTCTTGGAAATGGAATAAATGTATTTTGCATTGTGAGAATGGCATGAATCTTTGGAGGCCAAGGGCAGGATTTATAGTTTAAATATGAGGTGTCTCCCAAAAGCTCATGTGTGTGACATGCCAAAAAAAAAAAAAAAGAGAGAGAAAGTTTACAGGTGAAATGATTGGATTATGAAAGCCTTAACCTAATCAGTGTATTAATTCCCTGGTAGGGATTAACTGGGTGGTAACTGTAGGCAGATAGGGCATGGCTGGAAGTGATGGGTCTTTGGGGGTGTGACTTTGAGGTATATATTTTGCCTATAGTAAGGGGTGCAGTCTCTCTCCTTCACTGCTTCCTGGTGTGATGTCCTAAGCAGATTTCCTCTGCCAATGGTCTTCCACCATGATGTCCTGCCTTATCTCAGGCCCTGAGGAATGATGTCAGCCATCTGTGAACTGAGATCTTTAAAACCATGAGCCTTTAAATTAACTTTCCTTCTCTCAAATTGTTCTTTTAGGTCCTTTGATTACAGCAGCGAAAAAGCTGACTAAAACAAGGCAACTTTGGAACAACTAAAATAGCTATATTTAGAGTTAGAGATAAAAATATCTTTTTATGATTTCATAATTAGTTCATAGTAATATACTTCAAAATTGTTCCAAGTTTAGTATTAAAATTATCTTAATTTGTTATATCTAAATCATAATTATAGCTGCATACATTCTGAAAAGTTATGATAAATTAATATTTCCTTAGTCATATTTAATATATATGATACCTGGGGAAAATATCATTGCTAACTCTTCAAACCATTTTTATTTTAATTGTTGATACAAAAAGATCATATATATATATATATATATATATATATATATATATATATATATATGATACTACATATTTACACAAATTGTTTCTGATAATAAATTAGTAATTTGAAGAAAGAGTTTCAGTGAAACCTTAATAATTCCCCAGTTGTAAAAAAAATAATTATGTACTGAAAAATATTAGGATCAACTCCAGTATTTCTATATTAATATTGTGAGTATTAAGTAGATTCCTTGCTGTGTGTGGGCTCAGACAAGTGACTATAAGGAGATTTTAGTTACATAGGGGTTATGTGGTTTTAGTTAGGAATTATGTATCTGATATCCAAAGAATCTGAGAAGATATGTGAAACAAAAGGTGTTTATTTGAGGTCTTAGAATCACAATTCCCAGAGCTCTGATTCTCCGAGAAACCAAGTATGCTGGTACTAAGTGGCTTAGAAAATTCTTTTCAGGTTTAAATGAAGAAATATAAGTGAATCAAATAGTTTGTTAAGAATTATGATATGACTGAAAAATTACTCTTTACTTCTACAACTCATTGGTCCAGCACAGACCAGCTTAGACTTCATGTCATAATTCTAGCAAAAAGTTTGGTTTGTATAATCCTCAGGGTGTTTGTTCTCACCAACTCTTGTTCAGCACATCAGCAAGTTCATAGAGCAGTCAAAACAGAACAAGATGGAATCTGAGTCACAAAATATAGTCATTGCTGTCAATTTTCTTTCAGAATGCTCTATGAAAATCATCTTAAAGTGACATGATGGTGTCATACTTCTAGTTCTTGCTTTTTAGGCTGTTTAGGAAGGAAAGTCCTAGAACTTGAAATTCAATTCAGTGTACCACAAATATGAGACACAGCTAACATCAAATCCAAAACATGCAATGCTATACTACAGACAGCTAAATGGAAAACTTTGCAATAGAGGATAAATTTATTTACCTTTAAAATATCCCAATATTATTGTTCTTATTTTTTTTCTAGTGAAATCCCCCATTTTCTTTCACCTAAGACTTAAAATTATTTTCTAACAAGTCTCTTCTTCCAATCTATTATTCACATGGTTATGAGAATTTTTCTTTTCTATACTCAAATTGTGATAGAGAATGTGAGATTTTATTTGTACTGTATTCCCCTGTGTATTTAATATGAAAAAGTGTTTTAAATTTTAAATAAGCGTTACTAAAATGATTTATCTGATACTAAGTGTAGAAATACAGTCCTTAGAGAATATTGTTATTTCTATTCTCTTATAAATTATTCTGGCAAAACAGAACAGAACATTCCTTTAAATAGAGTCATGGGGATTATATTTTAACATAAAGTAAATAGTAGGATATTAATGTACCTGCAATTTGATTTCTATAGTGAAAAACACCTACAGTTTTTGAACTTATTTGTTATTTAGATCATTGCAAGAACCTCTTTGCTATTGTTAATTTGTAGAAATATTTATAACATCTTCACATTGCATAAGAAAAAAATCAGAATTTGTACATGTCTCAAAAATAATTATTAGAAGATTATAAAATTAAACATGTTGACCTGTTAATAATAAATTTTAACTGGCCTGTGACATCTGTCCTTTATCAAATGACATGTGTACTATCAGATAAGGAAAACACAGATATGAGTGGGGGTGACATGAAGTTAAGGGAATAATTTTATAATGTGGGCCCACTGTGCTGACCTCCACATGCTTTCTTTTAAAAAGCAATTTACCTGCAGCCCTGCCTGAATTAAGTCAATAGGATATGTTACACTCCTCAGCAAACAACCTGTTATCTGCAGAAGAAATGCAGGCCCAAAATGCTAACAAAGATGATAAGTTATGTTGAAAGAGGAGGCTTTGTGACTCTTACACAGACCAGATCCTAGAACTCAGGGAGAACAGGATAATCACCCTCACCATAAATTCTGTAGGAACAGGTTCCAATTAGAACTGGTCAGCATGGGCCAACATTACCTAGAATTCTCATGCACAGGGGAACTGAAGTTCAATGTTATCCTGCTGTCAGTCAAAAGGTGGACCTGAAAACTTTCCTGGGAACCCCAATAAAACTGGAGGACAGGAAGTGTGCACTGTCCTTCTTCTCTCTGAAAGAGATTCACTCTTGCCCTTGAGAATGTCCTCCTTTCGTATTTTTCCTTTTCATATCCTTTGTAACAAACTTTTGCCTGCTATTCTGAACTACGTGCTTGAAATCCTTCTTTTGTGATCACAATGGTCATAAAAGCTGTGAGAAAGAACTGATATGGATGCCTCAACTCTATGTGGCAGGCCCTGTTCTGTAACATTCCAAAGAACAGTTACTGCTTCTTTGGTTAGTATCTTTCAAATTCTCTCTAGAATAATGATAATTTAAACTCTTTCCTGTTTCTCGTGTGTCTTTACACATGGCTCACATCTGTAACTATTAGGTATCAGAGTAACTTCTGATAATGTTCTGAAATTTTAAAGATTTGTGTTCTTCTTTTCTGAAATGATTTCAAGAAAAATACTCAAATACATTGGTTTCGCCATGTGAGTAGTTGACTTGAGTAAAGCTTGCCTCTATCTCCTGAGAAAATTGATTGGTTTGAATTTACCCTAAAGACTTCTATCAAAGTAAGTAAATAAAGATATCAGTTGTATTTTCAGAACATTTCTGGAATTTTAGTAGAATTACATTAACAGCAATAAGCAATATTTTGGGGACGCCTATCTCAATCAAAAATTTCTGCAAAATATCTCCACAAATTTTTTTTTGGCAATCCAAAGACAGTGTCTCATATTTGCTATGAATAACTTCACTATAAAATCATGTAGTATTTTAACTCTGCTCTGTTATTCTGGTTGATATAAGGATATATTTCTGCAGAAGCATCTAATGAGAAGCAAACCAGATATGAATTCCACTGCCTTTAATCTGGTATGCTGGAATCACCCTACTCCTAGTGACAGTGTGTTTTTCATTTATTTAAAGACAGTCTTTTTTTTTTAAAGAGACATTTTGTGATATTGTATGAATATTTATATATAATACTCCATATTGAAAAATGAATATATATATATATATATATATATATATATATATATATATATATACTATATATATTATCATCATCCCCATTTTGTAAAATGGGCTTCTAAAACCCTTGGAATCTCCAAATTAATAAATGTTAATGCTATGACTGAATGATGGAAAGGAGTCCCTTATAGTCTCAATAAGGGACAAGTTGTCTGCAAACCAAATATGCTGGTAGAATGGTTTAGTCAAATATCCCTTTCCTCATTCACACATGGGCAGGGGAGAGTGGCTTAAAAGTGAGTTAATTACTAATTGACAGTAAGGTTAATCAAGCATCCTACATAAAGAAGACTCCATAAATCCTGAAAGCACAGGGTCTGGAGAGCTCTTGGATGGCTGAATACATGGAAGTGCTGGAAGGATGGCACCTGGAGATGGCATGGAATTTTCTCACCTACTTTTCCCCATGTACTTTTTCATCTCTATCCTTTAACATACCCTTTATTTAATAGTCTGCTTAACTGGTTAACACTGGTTAAAAGCTTCCCAGTTCTGTGAGGCATTTTAGAAAATTGTAAAACATAATGATGGGTCATTGAACTCTGCTAATTTATAGTTGGTCAGAACTATAGGTCACATTTTCTATTGACATCTGAAATGGGGAGCAATCTTTTGGGACTGAGTCTTTATCTTCTGGGTTCTGTACTAACTCCTTTAGTTAGTATCAAAATTAAATTAAATTTTAGAATACCCATTGGGCGTCCACTAGAAAATTGCTTGTGTGTGTCTTTCTATTTAGTGTCAGACATAAGTAGATCTATGCACTGTAAGGTATAAACTGTAGTAGATTCTTTTAGGAAACTCCTAGTTTATCTTTACCAGATAATGTCACTATTCTTCATCTACTTAGAGTATTTGTTGTTAAGATTTGGAGGTATAACATGCTCCAGAGGAAAAAACCTAACCAAAGAATACCCTTTGTATCTACCAGCTTTGCAGTTTATGTTCAACATTCGATCATTTATTGGTATTTGAGATTCAGAGTCCCTCTAGGGAGGAAACTGAAGCTAAACTCTAGCTGAGACCACATTCTTGCTTAGCTGCTTCCCCTACTTTTACCTACTTCTTCATTGTTTCTCAAAAGAACACTCTTTCAGTATATCACAATTTTTTTTTTTCTCTCTGCATCTGAGAAACCCTAGCTAAAAATATGGACAAGCACTATTGCCACAAGAATATGTTTCTGAGGCATTCCCATACTATTGATGTGTGAGAAAACTGCTATAACTATATATAGAGAAATTATTTAAATCTCTTTTTTAGCTCTGACTTTTCCTTTCTAATGAATTTATCCCAAAGAAATAATCTTGCAAAATTTGAAACACATAAACACATAATACTATATCTTTGTTTTTAAGTGCACAAATACTGTGCGTTCATCATAGCAGAATGGGTTAAATAAATCATAATGCATCCATAATTTCCATATCAATGAAGCAGTATTGAGTAGACTCATTTGCCCTAACAGAGAAATATGCCTAACATTTGGTAGAAATAAATCAAAGAGCTTAAGTGCATGCACTTTCATGTCAGCAGAACTGAGTTCTTTTGCAGGCTCTTATTTACTAAATGGTAGTGAGAAAGGTACTTAACCTATCTAAAGCTACATCTCAATTTGTCCATTTTTAAAATTGTATTTTAATAAGATATCACATGCAAAGCACTTAGCACATAATTAATGGTCAATGTAAATAAGCTGTTCTTTTGTTATTATATTTTAAGTGAAAATATTAAATAACAGAACATTATGATTCACTTAGTGCATCTGGAATATGGTGTACCCTGTAATTCAATTTAAATAATATTGAAATCAAAGCATGGGTTTATAGACAGATTTCCTAGGCTACTCCATTGTTACATTGGGAAAATTCTATGATTTTTTTTCTGAACTTCAATTTCCTCATCTACAAAGTTGATACAAAAACAATTCTTTCTTTCAAGGGTTTCTACTCAATCAGTTTAAATGAGGTAAACATCATAATAGTTAATGCTTACTGAATGGCAGGTTTTATTCCAAATATTTTTTGTGCATCTTAATTTCAATACAACCTTAAGAACTTGATGTTATTATTACCTCTATTTTACAGATGAGGAGCTATAGGACAAAATAGTTAAATAATTTACCAAGAGTCACATAGCAAGTCTAAGGTGATCAGGATTTTAGTTCAAAATGGAAAATTTCACAGGCTGGAATCTAACCCCTTTGATATAATGTATTTTCTGACATATACTAAGGACTCAATAAAATGTGGATATCATATTTGAATAAAATAGATGTGCATGTGTGTGTACATGCAAACACATATACTCACATGCGTAAGTATGTGTTCAATTTCTCATGATTAAAATATATAAAATGAGTTTAAACAATTGTTATTGTTACATTGGGAAATGTGTTTGAGGGATGTTATAAAGGAGGGTATTCACTTTTTAACTAAACTATATCCTTTAGAAATTTTACAGTAAACAGGCATTCTTTTGAAATGCATAAAAATATAGCTTCAAAAATCAATCCTACATAAATTGAACTCTAAAAATGAATTCAATTATGACAAGTTAGAGTTAGTATACTTAGTAATAAAGAACCAATTACAATGAAGACTTCAGGAATAATGGCTAGATAAGAGAAGTAGAAAAACAATCCAGCTCCTAATCATAGTTCGCTAGAAAGGGGATGCATTTATCAGGTTGAAAAGAAATATAAGGGTTGGGAATCACTGATGTTCTTCAATTAGCTATTTCCTCCTCAGCTGAAGGTGGGATTCTTCCCTGGCTCCATACCTGGGGCACATCCTCTCAAAGACTCCAGCTGGGCAATACAACCAATAATGACAGGTAGGTTGTCCTGGGCCCTTTTTATTCCCCCTAAAATGGTGTGCAAAACATTTAAGACCAACATGAATATAAAAAACATGTTATTAATCTGGGATAGACATAAATTATTAGACAGAAGAGTTCAAAAAATCTCTGCATATTCTAAATCAGACTCAAGAATTATTGAGCCCTAATCAACACATTTTAAAAAGACTCCAAAAAGTCTGCATTGAATTCAGGAAAGGAATTATTAAAACAAACAGACAAACAAACCAAAAACTACGGAAGATAAGCAGACTCAATGAAAACTGAAAAGTCATTTACATGGTATAATCCAGACAAGAAAAAGGCATGTCTTTGTAGGGTACTTGACATAACCATAATTGACATAAATCAAACCACTAAAATATCTTTGGTTTTATTCAGCTTTTCATTGCTGTGACCAAAAGACCTGACAAAAACAACTTAAAGGAGGAAAAGCTTATTTTTGCTCAAGGTTTTAGAAGTTCAATTAGAGAATAGCCAATTCCATAGCCCTGGACCCAAGATGAGGC
Source organism: Marmota flaviventris (assembly GCF_047511675.1). NCBI lineage: Eukaryota > Metazoa > Chordata > Mammalia > Rodentia > Sciuridae > Marmota > Marmota flaviventris. The sequence continues at coordinate 99,936,967 of NC_092504.1, forward strand.
AGCACATCATTGGGGAAGGGCCATCCAAACAAAGATGCTCAGCTCAAGAAGCAAAGAGAGAAAAGGAAGGGGCCAGAGAGAAGATGCACCCTTAAAGGGTACATCTCCCCTACCCCCACAGTGACATGCCTATAATTACCACCCAGGCAGTCCACTTAAAAACTTGGGTGCACTGATTAGGTTCTAGTTCTCATAATATAATCATCTTAACTCTGAGCGTTCCTGAATTAACCTAGGAACTTTTGGAGAACACGTTTCATAGTAGGCACTTTTCTAATAGCTTAAGCTTATTATGTATTTTATAGTCCAGTAGAAAATGTATTGTGCAAAATGTTTAAAAATAAAAGGTTTTACTAGCATGAAGAAATAGAACCTATTTACATTATTAAAAGAACATATTCTATAAAGTTCCAAGATAGCCTATTCTCTAATATCCCTGACTTTTTTGAGGGCTTGAAATAATTCAAGGATGCTGTAACTCTTCTTCTACACAAAACATCTGTACTCTGACTTAAGGGTTAGAGTTGCTCTTTCAATGTCTTAGAAAACTGGCTCTTTCAGGATAAATTGGGGGGGGGGGGGTGAAAAGAGTAAAATAAAAGTAAATCACATGGCATTGACACAGAACTGAAATGAACTGGGGCACACATCTTGCTTGTGCACTATCCTGCCTATATGTTTACGGAAATTGGTCCAATTTCTCTTATTGTCTGATTTTCATTTGGCCAAAATAACTTTAAAGGGTTATGATAGAGTTGCTAAGACAATACACTTGACAATGTGACATGTAGTAGGTGATTTTAAATTAGAACTATTATTATAATTACATTTTCCCATATCCTTCCACAGATCATGCTTCAATTTTGAGAGTCACACTTTTCCAGTCCTCAGGGTAGTGAAACAGCCAGATCACCAATGAATAGCCACACTGTGTAAAAAATTGAATCATTAAATAGTCAAGAGGAGCTAGAAGGCAGACTGGAGCTATACAGAGAGAACAGCAAACAGTTCACTCTATCTGGTTCTTGGATGGCATTTTTTTTTTCTTCAGACATAAAGACTGAGGAGCATAGAGAAGGAAATGGAGCTGCCACTTTTGTGCTTGTTATTTTTATTTTCAGTTTGAATCAGGTGCAGCCAAGAAGCAAGGTCTGGCAGAACCAGCGACTGTAGTGGGTGGTTCCTTGTTCTGATTATCCAGGGAAGACTGGGTATGTGAGTAGAGCCAAGTTCAGAGCAAGCCAAGAGATAATGCAGGAAGATGGGAGCTATTCAGTGGAGAGCAGAGAAGGCTTTCTTCAAAGGGATGTGCCTTCAAGGCAGAATGCACCTTGACTGATAGAATAGGAAGGGTTTATTCACAATTTAGAATAAATCATTCTCATTGAAATCCTATTCTGATATCTGGGCTTGGTGAGTTTAAGGAAGCATTTTAGTAAATGTGAAATGCAAGTTGGTTTTCTTTTAAAAGGCCACGTTTCTTATATTCAGTTTAATATTTTATTTAGTGAGAACTAAGAAATTATTCACCATATACTAGTATGATTGTATTAGAAAACCCATTTTATCAGATGTTTATTTATTTCTTAATTTGACAAATACAAACTATGCCCTTTAAATTACAAACTCCTAGGTCCTAGGAGTATGAAAGTGATTCTGACAAGGTTGCTCCTTTCAGAGATGTTCATAGTCTATGAGGGATATCCATGTCTGAACTCAGAATTTGAATAGAGTGAGCAGTGGAAATATTCAGATACATAACAGAAGGTTGGCAAAGGCCTCATGAAGAGAGCAACATTCAACCTTAGTCTTTAAGGATAAACAGGTATTTTCCAGATTGAAAAAGCAAAACAGGCATTGGAGAAAGTATCATAAGGTCTGGCAAACCCCAGGGCTCTCCTCATATATTCACACAACATAGAACTCTTCTGTGTTAGATATGTGGAGTTTTGCCACATCAACCAATTCTCTAACTCTGGATGCCAGCCATATGACCTGTAATGCAATATAATTCATTTCTGACACCCTCTACTAGAACATAGCATCAGTCTCCACAGTTAAGGACTCATTCCCAACAAGACTGACCACATTTCAGAGGCCATTCACAGCTGTAAATTGGGGTTGGATTAATTTTCTAGAACAGCTCACATAACTCAGGAAAACACTTTACTTATATTGACCAGTTTAATTAAAAAGGATATAGTGGCCAGATGAACAGCAATTGTAAGAGATGTACAGGGAATGGTATTTAAGAAAATGTGCAGAGCTTCCTTGGCACTTTGTTTTTCATAAGTTTTCTATGTACATCACCCCTAGTAGCCTCTCCATATGTTCAGCAATCCAAAAGTCCATCAAATATGGTTTTTGGAGTTTTTTATGAAACTTAACCTATTGTCTACACCTTCACTTCTCAGAAATCAGTGGGTGGGGCTGAAATTGACAACCCTCTAATTATTTGGTCTTTGTGGTGACAAGCCCCATTCTCAGGCTGTGTTAGGTGCCCCCAAATCACACTTTCTGCATGAACTCATCAGTGATCAAAAGGAGCACATTAGAATAACAAAAGGCACTCAGACCCCCAGGAAATTCCCAGGATTTCTATATGAGGAACCCGGGACAAAGATCAGATATCTTACATTTTATACCACATAAAGATTGTGACTCTGTTAGCTCACTTATGTGTCAACACATTCAAGCTCCAAATAGTTGTCCTGGACCAGTTTTGTTACTAATTATTGGTACAAAAGTGACAACAGAGATACATATAATGAACAAAGGTTTTGAATCCAGAATGTCTGACCACTTTGTTAGTGGTGATTACCCCTTTCTTAAAAGATCGCTGGATAAATGTATTATCATATCACTCAGGAAATGTATAAAAGGACAAAAACCAAGCATAAATTAACTAAAGTGCACCTTCTCTGTGCCAGATACTGAGCTAAAGAGAATGTTCCAAAGAGAAGTAAGAGGATGCAGTCCTGACAAAACAAAATGTGAAGGTTCACATGACCAAATAATTAGTTGAGTACCCAATTACCAATGAGTAGTTACTTAGAGAAAAAAGGAACTACTGGTAATTAAGTGTTGCCAGTGGATGAAGGCTGAATGTTAAATCAGACAAACATAAATTTGTTGTGTTTTTCTTGAAAAATAAAGGAAATAATGATGAAATAATGTGAACTAGGAGGAAAAATAGAAAACGTTAGGAAAAAAAAAACTTAACAGGAGAAAATAGTGAATTTATTACGGAACCTTGGAGCCTTGGATATTTCTAGTGAAAACTAGATAAAAAAATGCCTGCTTAACTCTTTCTCCGTTTGGTTAAGAACACCAAATTATGATGTTATGCTTATAAGGCTAAAATATTGTGGAAATTTAAAATAAACTATCTTACTTCAAGTGAAAGAAATGCATAGTAATATAAACTCACCGAGTTCTTTCAGAGAGAAAACTCTAAGAGGATCCTTAAAGGAGTAAATGGCTACTCCAGCTCATCTGGCACAAAGAACATAATTAACACATGTTTGTTGCGTGAAATAATGAACTCTACACAAATTAATGAATTAATTAATGAAACAAAAGATTCATGGTGAGATTATTACTGAATGTGTAGAGCACAAATGAGGGTTAACACAGACCTGAAATAATGCAAGAGAGTTGAAATTGATAAATCATGAATCTTTAGGTTTATAAACTTTGGAGATATTCCATGGATGGAGAAACTGCCTTTTCTGGATGGGTTCCCGCTTTCTAACATGGATAGTTGACAACAGGCCCATGCATGGAATTCAGCAGAAATAGGAACATGTGTTATCTTGAGAAAGCAACCTTAAGATTCTGTTTTAATACTAATTATTGTGCTGTTTGTACAAACGAATGTGTTTCACTGTGACATTCCCATACATGCACATGTACTGCTTAGATCATTTCCACCCTCCCTTCCACTCTCTCTCCAATCCTCAAGATTCTGATAAGCACATGTATTCGCCTTCTTTAGTTGATTTAAGCTTCTACTTATCCTTAGACATGTGACTGGTCTGAGTGATTTGATCATTAATCTTTCAATGTAATTTGCTAATTTCAAAACCTCTACCGGTTGTAAATAAAAATTAATGTTAAATATATTCTTTGGTCAAAAATTGTACTTCAGTTTAAAGTGACTCAAATCTTTCCTGTATGCTTTTATTCTTAATCTCAAGACCCCTGTACCTAATTGCATCATTTTTCTCTCAATCTTTTTTTATTATATCTATAATCATAACATTTATTAGTATATTTAGGCTTCTATAAGAAAGTATCACAAATTGGATGCTTATAAGCAATTAATACTTATTTTTCATAGTTCTGAATCCTACTGTGTCTAGGTTTAGGTGATGGCTGACTCAGTATCTGATGGCTATCTACTTCCTGGCTCAGAGATGACCATCCCCCCCAGCCCCCTCCCCCAGGTTCACATGGCAGAAAGGGGAAGCACAGTCTCTGAGGTCTTTTTTTATAAGGGCACTGGTATTCTCATATCCTACTCACCTACCAAAGGCCCTATACCTTTAAATATCATATTGTGGATGACTAAGTTTCAACATATGAATTGTGGGAGACACAGACATTTAGTTTATAGCAGATCTATTGGTTATTTGTTTATGGTACCTCAAACTATTATATACATAAGCCTATTGTTTTCACTTCTTTTCATTCTTTGCATTTCACCTATTTGCTTATGTCATACCTTTGGTTTTATTGTATTAATTTTTTACTATCTACATAATATTCTCAACATACTTATATAATCTCAGTGATAAATTTGTTTGCTAATTTTATTGATATATTTTAATTTTAAAACTTTAGTATAAACATTTTAAATTGAATTAACAATTTCAACACTTAAACTATGAAAGCACCCGTTAAGTTGTAGCCATATATTATAAAAAATTATCACAATAGGGGCATTTATCAAACACTGTTTTATACTAGAACCTGAGCTAAATATAGTGATACAATAGTCAACAAGATAAGTTTGGCCCTTATTCTGAATACACTATAAAAGAAGAAACCATAGACAGATAATATATTTGTTAATAATATTATTATATTTATCAATTTATTATATATAAGATTGTGACATATAACTGAAATTAGTAAAGAATCAAGGCATGGACACACACATCTGCATATATAAATATGTACATATAAATGTGCATACAAATTAAAATTAATAAGACTAATTTTATCACTTCATTTTTGTCAAACTCTCAAGTTGATTTTAATATAATGATGTATATGTATGCCAAATACTAATATCCATTTTAGTGATAATAATCCTTTTTAAAATTAGCAAAGTATTATTTTAAATTCTGGATGTATTTTAAGTATTTGTCATTAATTTAATAATACTGCATGAGAAAGAGGTATTTTTATGATTGACAAGCAATACAGAAAGACCTCTTTCATCATTGTTATTCCATCTGCATGCATACATTAAGTTACTGGGAAGGATAAAAATGTCCATTTTCATGAAGCTTACTTTAAAATACAAACTTATATTATTTGGGAATTTTTATATGTTAAAATATTTGAATTCTAAGTGATATGTGTGAAAATGACTTTTGAGTTATATTGATTACAACCTAAAACATTGCAAGATTCTAACATAGAAGATTTAATTTATAGGGCTGGCCATATAGCTCAGTTGGTAGAGTGCTTGCCTCACATGCACAAGGCCCTGGGTTCAATCCCTAGCACCACCAAAAAAAAAAAAAAAGAGAGAGAGAGAGAGAGATTTAATTATGAATTAAGTATATTTCAAGAAGTAGGTAAGGAGGACCAAAACTCTATCTAGCATTTCCTAATATAGGATGGTGTTCAGTAAATATTGATGGTGTTCTTACTTGAAATGTAGTTTTGATGAGCTTCTGAATTAGATATTACCTAATGTTCTTTTCCTTCCTTGAAAATATGTTATCCTAGAATATAATGTTATATATTCATTTCCCCCATAGAGGACTAGAAACCTTAGAATATTCTTTCAGTTAGTAATGATCTTTTGAGTGATGAAATTTATACCATAATCATAGTGTTAAGACAAAAATCTCAGATAAGGTTCTCATGGGGAAGAACTATTCTCAGATTAGCAGGAACTGGGCTGGGGAAATATCTGCTCTTTCTTTTCCTTTCTTTGTTTTTCTTTTTTCAAATTTTAGTTATAATTGACATGTTACTTATCATTTTTTCTTTTTCTTATTAGGACACATATTACATGTCTCTCAATTGCTTCATCAGTTAAAACCTATAAGCTATCCAAAAAGATGAATGAAACCCATGACCATTTTTAAGTAGTTTGAAACGTTATCTGAAAATAAAAGGACTATATCAATTTAGAAGTGAGGACAAACCCAAAGATACTTTATATATAATTCATTGTCAAAGAAATAACTAAGAAATTTCTTTAAAAGTTCAGACCGGGGAGTCATGTTTTCTTTCCTATAGTATGGATGCTGTCTGGAAGAGAAGTAAAAAAGTGGATAAGATATACAAGAAAGATGAAAACCCTTAACAAAAACTGAAAAGCAGGCAAATGAAAGCCAGATCAGCACAAATGATAATACCGCTTAGTCTGATGCAGAGGTGAGCTCAGGGAAGAAGACACAGGCAGTGGCTGGACACAAAGGGTCTGAAACCTATAGCAACAGGAGGTGGACTTTAATCAGGCAGGAACAGAATAAAGGTATCTCTTGCTTGTGAAAAGCCTTCTGAGGCAGAAGTTCTTTTGTTTAGTTTCCCCAAAACCAAGGAAAAAATATATCTCTAGGAGTTCACAAAAGTATATTATGTCTGTCGTCTTTCATGTGAAGCATTGAAATTCTATTCAACATTGCAAGTGTAGATTTATACAAACTTTCTGAAGTACAGCATATCCCCACAAGCTTTGTAAATATTGTCAGAAAGAATAGTTAAATTTTTTACTATGCATATATATATATATATATATATATATATATATATATTCTTTTTTTCTTTTTGTCTGATTGTATTGAAGAATTTTAAAGTGGAGGTGGATATGAAAGTTGGTTGTTGAAAAGTAGAAGCCTAACTGGCAGATCTGTTTCAAGAGTTCACAATTTCTTTTCTATAGCTTTAAATACAGTACTAGCATACATGGGGAAGGAAGGAAGAAAAAACAAATGTGTGATACAAGAGAAGATGATGATGGACTTAAAAATTAAATAGAACTATGTTGCAATAAGTCTAACTTTCTTGCTTTGTGACTTTTGAACACCATTTAAGCTCTTTGGCCTTTGCATTCCTTATCGATTTAACAAGGGTAATTATTTCTATCTTATACTATTGATGTGTCTTGTTTCCTGCTTGGCATAGAAGCAGCACTCAAACAAATGATAACTCTTATCCCATGAATATCATTATTTTATTCACAGTAGGTTTTCTGTTAGTCACAGAAACGACAATGTCAGCAATTTTTAAAGTTCAATTGAAGGTTAGACCATGGTTCTTTTAAAATGTATTGTAATTAACATCATTAATTCTACATATCTTTTTTTTTGAGTTGAGATTACTGTAGTTGGTATTAAAGAGTCAGTTAATATATGATTGGGAGTGCAGTTACAGAGAATCCACTCTGTTTTGTATTAGCAGAGGAGCTTTATTGGACAACATTAAATGCTTACAGAAATTGAGAAGAAGAGGAATAAAGAAACATTCTCTGGTCTGATCTTTTAGGAAATATTACCAAAAATATGTTCCAGAACCAAGTTGCCCAGAAACATGTTGTTCCTTTTGGATTGGCAGTAAAACTCTGTTCATTATCTCAGCATTATGAAACTACAACTTCAAATGACCTCTGCCACAATCCTCATGCAAACAAATGCCTCAAGCCCTATCTGTTGTCCCATACAACTTAATTACAAATGTCAGTTTTGCTCATTTCTACTGGATTTTTAGCACCTTGATAATATTTGAAATTCTAGATTCAAAGAAGTTTAAAATTAACTTTTTAGCTCCGGTGTCCCTTCTATATAGAGATTGTCATAGAAGGGAGTTACAATGGATCATTAACAAATCAATACTGTGTGTATACTACAATATGACACTTTTGCTACTTAATAACCTATTTCTAAGCAATAATAGTTGGTGAATATAGGTAGCTTTCTAAAAAAAACTTTATCATTCTTTATAAAAATGAAATGTTACCAAAACATCCCTAAAAAGACACCCTATACATGATATTCATTTCTCTTATTCTTCAGTTAAAATCCCATCATGATACTCATTACATTTAAACAGGAATAAATAGAAAACTAATATATCCTGTGAAGATATTTGAACACAGGTAGAAACAAATAAATGTAATTAATATACAGGCATAGAGGAAGACTATATGTAGCTGCCTTAATCTCGTTATTCGAACTACAACTTATTTTTTACCACCCATTCTATATTAACTTTGCCCACACAATGATCTCTGCATGATTCTTTACCTAAGGACAGGTCCAAAACTGCATTTTTAAAGGTTTTAACACTTTCTTTTCTTCTGTATGTGTTATTGTTCTTATCTTCATTGACTAATACAAGTGAACATGATGGTACATGTGATACTCTCCTGACCTCTATTGTGTTTAAGCAACCCCACTTCCCAGTGATAACCAGAACCAATCAACCCAGATAACATAGTATAATCTGCCCCTTTAGCTTGTTGGTCCAGCTCTGCGAGGAGTCCAAATGACCAGGTGATGATCTCAATGACAACTTCAATGTCATCATTATTGTATCATCTGAGGAAAGAATTTAAGAATTCTAAATGAATAGAGCTCCAAACTGCAGGAACAAGCAGACAATGTATTGTGAGTTAGTTATTAGATGTAATATGAGAAATGATTCTTTTAATTTACCCCATCATTCAGATCTATGTCCCATATACCAGAATTGGCTATAGGAAAATTAGCCCAACTTTGAATCTTGGTCACAGTTATGTAGAATATTCAGTTTCCCCTAGGATGTTGCAGTATTCAAATTTGCATTAATACAACAAAATATCCAAAGTAAATAATTTTATAAAGAGAAACTTTTATTGTTTATTCATCTCAGTTTTGAAGACTCTTACCCAAGATTGTGTGTTTTCACTGGTTTCTGGTGAGGATGGAACATCAGGATCTTTTGTGTGTAGGAGAAAAGCTGTCAAATCTCAAGCCAGGAATTTAAAGATAAATAGGAAGGGACCAAAATTCCCAGAGTCTACTTTAAGAACTTAGCCTCAGTGATGTACAGAATTCCAACTAGGCCTACCTCTTAATGGTCCATAGAATTTCACAGTACCCTTAGGGATCAGACTTTTTCATATGGATCTTTCAGGAACACTTAACCTCCCAACCATAGCAGATTTTATTTTATTTTTTAAACTAGGACAATAAAGATTTAAGAGACCATATAATCAGTAACTTCCAAATAACAAGAGTGAAATTGGCGATGTCTATATTTGTAAACAAAATGCATCACTTTGGCTGCAAAATGAGTTTATTGTTCAGAAGAAGGATATTCTGATGCTGAAATTATCCATTAGGTTTCTAGTAACACTGTTGGCAGAAGCACAGAAGACAGAGGAGATAAAACAGAATATGTTTTACTTCAAATAAAGAAATTTTTTCATAGTTGACTGATCCCAAGTTAATTGACTGGTTTCCTATTTGAAAGTTTCAGTGTTGCTTTGTGATGGTGACAGTTAGTACTCTAAGTGGCAGTCACAAGGTAAACCTTAGGAAAAGAAAGTGGTCTACATGTTCTCATTCCTAATCTTCTCCCCATGAGCATGAACACATTTTTGCTTTGAAATGTTGGTTAATTAACTTTTCCTCACTGTGACTAAAATACCAGACAAGAACATCTCAGAGAAGGAAAAGTTTATTTTGGACTCAGCTTCAGAGTTTAAGTCCGTGGTCAACCAGCCCATTGTTTCAGGTTCCCAAAGAGGCAGGATATAATGACAAAAGTCAAAGGAAGGTTCTTAAGCCATGACAGCCAAGAAGTGGAGAACGAGGAAAGAGCCAGGGGGACAAGATATACAATCCTTAAGCCACATCCCCAGTGCCCCACCTCCTCCAGCTATGCCCCAGTTGCCTATAGTTACCACCCAGTAATCCATTCAAATTATTAATCCATCAAATGAATTAATCCACTGATTAGGTTATGGCTCTGAAAATCTAATGATATCCTCTAATACATCAACTCAGGAGATTTTGGGGAATACCTCTCATCCAAACCATAGCAATCTTCTATTCAATATTGAATGTATAGGAAAAGAAGCCAATTAATATCTATAAAAAGTGCCATTTTTTCAACTGATTGAAAATGTTTCCTACCAAGAGAAACACAAAAGTCACAAATATCTTGTCATTTATGGTTTGTTTTGAAATGTCCATAAACAAAGACTTTTCTCGAAACCTTTTTATAAGCTACTTAATTTTTGAGAGGATGGCATTGGGGATTGAACCTACAGGAACCATACTACTGAGCTATATTCCCATACCTTTTTATTTTGAAACAGGGCTTTGCTAATTTGCTGAGGTTGGCCTCAACTTGTGATCCTTTTGCCTTAGGCTACTACTGAGTAGCTGGAGTTAGAGGTGTACATCACTGTGATTAGCTATCTATTTTTTTTCTTTACTTTTTCTAATTCCCTAACTATTTGTATCAATCACTTGCTATTGTTTTTTTAATAAATATTGGTCCATATTTGTAGCCAATTATCCTTTCATGCAATGCACTACCACATTTATCATGCAAGTATCTATTGAAATGCCAGAGACTCCCCAATTCTCTTTTCCAGCCAGCAAACTGTTACTGCATTACAGGTACACTTTTAAATATTTCCAGCCTAAGATTAAGAACCATCTGTAAACCAGGCTGTATTATTTTTCTTTGTCTACCAATTGGTCAGAGAACTCTTCATGAGGGCATAAGAAGGATTAAGGAGGGGTGACTGTTCAATAAAGGTAGATGCACTGGGCTGAGGTCATGCCTCCATGGTAGAACGCTCGCCTAGCATGTGCGAGGCATTGGGTTCTATCCTCAGTAGCCATAAAAATAAATAAATAAAATAAATGTAAATGTATAGTGTCCAACTACAACTAAAAAATTTAAAAAATAGATGCACTGAATTTAGATTCCTAGATAAACAATTTAACTTTTCTTTAATATTTTTAAATATTTTAACTATAAAGATTATGATCTTTATATTAAATATAACAATATAATTTGTAGCTACAAAGACTGTCACTATAAAGATAAGGATTGAAATAAGACCCTAGTCAGGCATCTATCTATTTCAATCACTGGCATTTCCTAACCAATTGGAAGTTACAATTTCTCTTGCTGTTGGCTATTTTAAATACCCTGATGCATTTGCTTCTGGCCATTAAATGTTTCTACCTGGCCTCTAAATTCTGATACCTCATACTCATTAAAATCAGAAGTCACATTAATTCAACCTTCTTTATAATGCTAAGTATAGCAGCAAAAAAATATTCTGTCTTACCTCACCAATGAATTTCTCAGTGACTTGATGATTATCACTTTTATTGGAAGTTATAGATGTGGAATATATGAATGGATCTTTAAGTCACTCCAACATTGTTGATTCTTTGAGATATTAGGATAGCACCTTCTGTTATATTACAGACATTTCAGCATTTCAGCAATTCAGCATAAGCTATATTCAAGTCCATGTTTAAGACAGCAAGCAAGGAAACAGAACAGCTCAAATATCTCAGAAATAATACTCAGTCTAGCCTTACATATATGAAATTTATTCATAATTAAAAATCTAGCAAATTTGTAATTAATTACCATACATTTTCCTGAATATATATTTGCAAAATTTTTAATTAGATAAAATGAATTGATTTTTATTCCAGCTTATCCTAAGATTCCTCTTCTCAGAGATGCATAATATGCAGTAGGTTAAAGTGGTAGATCTTAATAGTTATCTGCTTAAGGAAACCACTGTAGATGATATTATTCTGGGTCTTTATGCAAATGGGAAATAACCTCATCACTTAGTCGGGGAAAGCTACTTCTCTGGATAAGGAAAATTCAGTAGGCATTTGGGAATTCAGCATCAACTAATTCCACACATTGTATTTGTTCTAATTTTCAGGTCCAATTATTTCCAAGTACATGCTAATTTTTTCATTAGATATTGGGCAAAACTTTAAATATTTCCAATTCCTTAATGTAGAAATCCATAGCATCAGATTCCCTGATCACCTGTTGTTATTATTATCCCTTTTCCTCAAGTATTTCCAGTATTTGTTTTTCTAGATTTGTCCTAGAATTTCACTTAAGTTCCCTAGGAGGTTGGCTCGAACCACAGTATTTGTTATGCCCACTTAACAGAGTAGAATTGTGTGCAATTTAAAGACAAAGCATTTGATTGATTGAAAACAAAGAAAAAAAATCAGATTTTTTTTTCTGGAACCAGTATGTTCTAGTTGGTCATTGCTTCAACAGTCTGAGTCCCTTAGTGACTATAATAAGGAAGCCTCTAACTCATGAGTAATGGACAGGTAGTTTGAACAACTTTTGAACAATTTCGATTTTGAAGATTGTTTATCAATACAACATAGCTTAATTCATTCTTATTAATACACTGACTATTACGGATGATGTGTCTATGTCTACAATGAATAATAGAAAATTCTTTAGGAACTCACAGAAATTCTCCAGACCTCTGACGGTGTCTTGAGTGGTATTTTAAAACTTGGGATTTCCTTTCCTAAATTCTCTAGCACAGCTGAAACAGTTCACTCATGCTAGAATTCACGTCTTCTTTACTCTGGTCATAGGGGCATATGGCAGCTGCTAATTGGCACACCAAACATTTGAATTCAATAGATCCTTCCTCTCAGGAAACTCTAGATAATCACTTAATTTAGTGTTTTGATATAGCATATAATGGAACAATAACATTCTATACTCCAATATTAGCAAAATCCTCATTTCCTTTGAATATAACCAGGTCAGATACTAAATACCAGATGTCCATTTCCTTGAGGCTTCTTACCAAGTACCAATTACTCTAATAGTTAGGGTTTAGTAACAAAAACAGATGTGCTGAAATTATTATAAGTAGAAAAACTTATATTATAATGTCTTTAATATCTTACTGAATAATTGCTTTAGGAATAAGCTCTAGCATGAGATCCCAAGAATAACTTCCAAGAATCAGCAATTCACTATAGCTATATGCTTCAGAAATGCAACACCTATACAAAAATACACAAGTACACATACACACACACACATGAACACACACACACACTCACCAAGCATGTTTAGAAATGGATGTCTTATGCTCTGCTTCACTCTGTATATAACTCAAAAAAATATTTTTTTTAAGTGGAAGTCTCATTCAGCTGTACATAATTTGAGAAATCTAAATCATAATTAGAAATTTTGCATAAAAATTTGTTTCTCTTTTTAAGAAATTTAGCATCTGCATTGTAGGAATGCATGTTAGAAAGAGTTCAAGATTGATATTCAACTGCCTGAGCCAATATCTCTATCATGATTACTTATATGTTAGTGATTTATGGGGCAAAATCCTAATTATGGAAAGCCTTTAGAATTAGCACTTCAATTTTGAAATGTTCTTTTAAGCATAAGCTCAATAGAATTGTTGCCAAACTTAGTTCAGTTCACAACTTAAGTGCCTAATTTGTGCCAAATTGTGTAGATACAAAGATGAATTATATCTGTCTCAACACTTAAGGGTATTTCAGTCTTCAGTGTAGAATACACTAATCAACAGCTATTATAAATCAAGTCTTAACAGTGTACCAAGAAGACAACAATATGCTATAAAATTGATTTAGCTTCTGATGCAAATGGAACAGAAATTTGGGGAATATCTACATGGATAAATTTAAATCATGTCTCAAAGGAATGTTTTTCTTTTTTTCTGATTTTAGCTAAGGAAAATATATTATTTGAGGACACAAGAACATGAATAAGATATGGCATCTGGAAACTCATCCAGATAGGAGTATATGAACCTTGACTCATAGTAAGTGTATAAATCTTTGCTAAAATAAATAACAAACACTAGGATACAGAGTCAATAAAGTGAACAGAGACTGGAAAAAATAGTGGTTTTAGATTGCAAAGGGATTTTAAACAAGTTTTGACCAAAAAGTTTTGAGTTGGAATCAGGTGCATCACTTTCAGGCTAGAGCATTTAATTGTTGGTAAAAATCACTGTTAAGGTTTGGACCTAAGTGTCTTGAGTGGAACTTAGACTTTCCTTTTTAAAATCTATAACACAACTGAAATAGTTCATTCGTTCTAGAATTCTTGCCTTCTTCACTCTGGTTATAAGGGCATATAGCAGCAGCTCTGGTTATAAGGGAATATAGTAGCAGCTAATCAGCACACCTAACACTTGAATTCAATATGCCCTTAACCCTGGAAGGGTACAGGTTCTACAGTGTTTCCCTGAAGCTTCTGTGTAAATGCAGCGATGTTCAGATTTGAGATGATTGTGTTTTAAGAGCTATAATCTAATCTGCCCTCCCTGATTTGAAAGGACTGAGTGGTAACTGGAAGAGGTGGGTCACTGGTGTGTATCATGGAAAGGTTCATATTCCCTGTGGTCCCCTACAAGTTTCTTTGTCTCTCTCTGCCTTCTGGTCACCTTGAATGGAGCAGTTCTCCTCTGGTATACCCTTCTGATGTGATTTCCTTCCTCATATTGGGTCTAGAGCAATGAACTTGGCCAACCATGGACTGAACCTCTGCAACTGTAAGCCAAAATCATCTTTCCCTCTACTAATTTGTTCTAATAAGGTGTTTTGGTTATAGCAACATCAACTGACTAACACATCAATCCAGTTTTTTTTTTCCTTATTCATAGCCACCAATGTCAAGAAAGTAACTGTTCCAGTTATGTAAAAGTTAAAAAATAGGACTATTTTGTAAAAATAAATCCCATAGTCATATATTTTTTATGGTATCTAGAAGCACGGAGGGGGATAGATTATATATAGTATACACTGCTGGAATCGAATCAAGTAGAATATGATGCAAGAGTTTTGACATAAAGAAACATCTATTTAGTTTCTTACTCCAGATTCTGACACCAAAGTTTTAAAACAATTGTAATTTCCCAAGAGATGGGATGATGGTAAAATCTTGTGTTAATATTTTGTTCTAGGTTCCTGACACAAAAGCTTCTAAGACCTTTGGAATCTCTGGAATGATGAGTATCTTTTGTAGGTTAATGAGAAGACTAGCAGCTAAAAACCCCTACATAGCTTCCAGAAGTCTGATTGTAAAAGGAATCTTCCATTTAATAAAAATATTAAACATCTTCCCTACTCCTCAAACTCTGAGATTAGGAGCAAATTTGCAAATCAAGTTCAATCATCAATGACCAGTCTTATAATCCACCATAACTATGTAATGGAACCGCCATAAAAAGTCTAATCAATGGAGTTCAGAGAGCTTTATAATAAAAGAACAGCTGTGTCAAGGGCTTTACAGAATTGTTTAAGCTGCTCTAGCAAGTTATCAAACTTGAGAAGGGAATTGTGGGAGCCTACAATTTGTAGCCAAGCCAGACAGAAGTGTGAGTCACCTGGGGCTTACCACTTTTGATTAGCATCTAAAGTTAGGAGCTAAAAGAGCACAGTTATTAAACTAATCAACTCCATTTTATCCTGTTCTGACTCCATTTGCCTTTTTAAACTTTTTTTTTTCCTAAGTTTTTTTTTTTTTTTTTTCTTTTTTCTTCAGTTATTTTGTATTCCAGTAATAACAGGCCTGGTTGATAAGCATCTTTAGGACAAGGGACTGAAAGTACTGCCAAGCAACAGCAGGCTGCAGAACAGATCACCCATGATGAAAATGCTCCCTAAGTGGTATCAATTATGTCACGAAGGAACTGAGGCTACTCTCCCATGCAGAAAAAAAATCATCTCATCTCGGAAATTGAATCACCTCAAGTGAGGAGGACCTTCCTAGAACTTTACAGAACTAGCCCAGATCAAAATGACAATGGCCCCACCAGAATGACTGACTTTGTCAGCTATGCAAACACAGAGTCTTGCAAACCCCCAATTGACTTTGTTCTCCTTCTTAATGAAAGTTCAAAGTTTCTGTCAGTCCCTTGAAGACTTTGGTCACTGTAGCCTTATCTCTATTCTTCCCAGGGTAGCCATTCAGATTAAAGGTTCCTTTCTTGTCCTTTACCACTTCACCTCTCTCTGATTTTCATACTGGAATGAGTGACCAAGAATTATCTGTTTGGATGACCAGAGGGCAGAGCCTTCATCTAAGAATGCCAGTAACAGAGCCTTGATATGGAACTGAGCCCATAACCTGTAGGTTCCGCACTAACTCCAGGTGATCTTCACCCTAATTAAGTTGAAGAATGCTGGTTTATATCCAGATACTTGGAAAATTGTTTAGTGTGGGAAAAAATTCCCATATATTTGGTATCTGAGGCCTTGAGTATAGAGAAAAAATTTGGATTTTTCTGCTTATAGCATCCACTGAAGAGAAAGCAGTTGTGCAGAAGAGGAAGTTCATCTCAGAAACAATTAAGGGAGTAAATGAGTGCCCTTTGTTAAAAAAAAAGAAAGAAAAAGAAAAAAGAAAAGGAAAGGAAGAAAGTGTATGGATAAATAAGGCAAGGGAGAAATCTACAATAAATTCAAGCTTCCGTTTTTGGTTTCTGAGTAAATGGTGACATGTTAGATGAGACCCAGACAGTTAATCATCACCAAAAATCTAGGTGTTTTCCTATTGTGAGAAATAAAAGTTTGGTGGTCAAATTTCAGAATACAATATTTAGCTTCAAGTGTAAAATTACTGAAGCTATATGACAAGAAATGGGAGGGGAAATGGAAGGTTGTCTACAATTAACTCACACAATAAAACTAATACCTGAGGATGTGGAAGATTCAAAGTACATGCACCTGAACAGCCCTTTGTCAAAGAGGAGATAGGGGAAGTGGTTATCTGACCAACACAGACATCTGTTAAGAAGTAGTAACTTTAATAAAGAAGTAAGAACTTGCACATGCCAAAATATGCAGAATATGCTCAGCCCAGGAAGGCATTTTCACCACAAAGAAACAAAGAGAGATTGAGACATCTAAAGGTACATTTCTTTAAATAACCCAATAGAAGACAGTAAAACCTAGGCGAGTCTGGGAAGATTGTGTACCCCATATACTCAACCAGAGAGAAACCAGGGGAGGGACTTTGCCCACTAGCGGATAAAATACTGATTGTAAGCACTCTGGATGTGCCTGTTCACGAGACAACTGGTCTCCTGAGACCATAATTAAAGTTTCTCTTTCACTGTGCCCCTTGTCTCCCAGTTCATGCTTTAGGTTTGAGCAGGTGAGCTTATTTCTCACAATATACTCTCCACAATTTTTGACATTAGGTAGGATCATCTAACTACTTCTTATCAGTGGTATCTGAGCAGAAGGGACATATGTATGTCCCTTATTGGATAAGAAAACATAATTACATGCACCTCTCTGGGTGCCTGTCTTTCTCACCTTGATGACAATGGCAATCTAGATTAGATGGTAAACTAGATCCCTAGGTCACTTGATGGGTAGAAGGAACCCTAGAATGCTCTGCCATCTTCATCACACAGTGATTGGATTAAGCAAGAAAAGGCTTTTTCATGTGTAAAGTTACCATTATGGTTTGTTTTCATGATGGTTTAGTCATTTTACATTGACTAAAACAAAAGCTAATAGAGGGAAAATAGAGAAATTGTAAAAGAATATAAAAATGATAAAATTTTTCAAATATCATATTTCAATCACTGGGTTGAGCCTATTTGTTATATTTGCTGCTCAGAGTAACCCTATGAGAGCTATTTTATTCCAATATCATAGATGAAATTTAGTCACAGAGAAATTAAGTAATTTGATCTAGTATTGCTAAAATATTGGGGCATGAAATTCTGGACCTCATTTTTATATATGTTGAATTTGAGACAAGTATATTTAATTGTACCTGTAAAAATACATTCTTTATGCTTAAGAGATTTAATTTTGTGATTTATCACCAGAGAGTTAATATTGGAGTCTCTACATGAGTTAGATGTATCAGGAATAATATTAATGTAAAAAATTAGAATTCTGATGGTGTTTTTGAATATCAGTATACATAAATGTGATGGAAAAGAAGAATTTGAAAGGGGTTGGAGAGAGAAAACTAAGAGAGAGCAACAAAATTAAGTACATCACTGAAATTTTCATCTTCTTTCTCACTTCTGATTATTAATATAGCTAGCTCTTAGCACCTATCCTTTTTTTTTCTATTCTTAAGTTCGCTCTCAATTGTTTTACTCATTTTCCAATTTAAAATACCTTCTGTGTGCTAACAGACTTTCATTTTATATTGCCAATTCTGACAAAATTCTGGTTTTCAGAACACTGTATTGAAATACTTCCTGTGATATTCACTCTGATATTCAATAGGCATTGCAAATGAAACATATCCCCTCTTAACTTTATTTTCTTTCCTCTTGTTTGTTCCTTCCCCAGTCCTATTTCAATTATTTACATATCAGTTTACGTTGTTGCTTATACCTAAAATGGAGCATCACTTTTTCTCCCCTAATTTGTCTACCTTATCTCTTTAATACATCAGCATCCATTGTAGATTCTTTCTTCAAATATATATCCCAAATTCTACCACTTTTTATTCTTCCTTTGCTACTATCTGTACTGACATTGCCTGTTGGGCTGAAATAATTCCTAAAATGTTCATATTTTCCCTGTTACCTTACCATATTATTCATTATACAATGCCAAAGTGAACCATTAAAAAATATACTAGGTCAGGCAGCTACCTTGCTGATAAGACATACTTATCTTTCTTTCTCTTGTAGAATGAAAACTCAAAACTTTGGGTTGGCCCAAAGAACACCACAGCATCTGATTCATGTCTTCCACTCTGATATCATTTCTTCCAATTTTCTCCTGATAATTCTTTTATTATTTTTTTTAACTTTTATACATCTCCACAGTTTTTTTGATGTATAATGACATAAACACATTCCATACTTAAGGTGTATAACTTGATCAGGTGTGACATAGTCATGAATTATCACTGTAGTCCACATAGTGACTGTTCCCATCACCCTGAAACATATTTTATGCCACTTTATAACAACTTTCTCACTTCTCCCAGACAAACTTTGATCTGCTTTATGTCAATACAAATTTGTTTAAATTTTCTAGAGATTTATTTTTGTTTTTTAGTGCTGGGATTGAATCCAGGAGCGCTCTACCACTGAGTTTGTTTACTTTTTGAGTCAGGGTTCTACTAAGTTGCCAAGACTGGCCTCCAATTTGTAATTCTTTTGCTTCAGCCTCCAGATTTGCTGGGATTACCAGCAAGCAACTCCATGCCTGGATAAATTTTCTAGAGATTTATATAAATGGAATATGTATGTACCTTTTTATCTGATTTCTTTCACTTAGCATACTTATTTTTAAGTTTCATTTATGTTGTTGCATGTATTTTTACTTTATCATTTTTATTAATATGTTTTACATATTGTATATATATCAAAAGATGTTTATCAATTCACCTGTTAATGGATATTAGGTGGTTTTTTGACAGTTTGGGCTTTAGAAAAGAAAATGTTCTGACCCAGTTTGCAGAACATACAGACAATCCCTGGTGTATGCTTTAATAGATCACTTTGGCACTGTAAAATGAAAGGAAATATGCTTTCATTTCACTTTGGTAAATATGTAGGAGTGGGATGACTAAATCACATAGAATGAGTATGTTTAACTTTTTTTTTCCCTGTACTGTGAATTGAACCCAGAAATCCTCTACCACTGAGCTACATCCCCAGTTTTTATTTTTTATTTTGAGACTGGGTCACCAAGTTGCTCAGACTGGACTTAAACTTGTAATTTTCCTGTGTCAGCCTCCCAGGTAGCTGGGATTACGGATGTACAACAAGGCACCCAGCTGATTAACTTTTTAAGAAACTCACAAATCCTTCTCCGAGGTGTGTATGGCATTTTACCATCCTACTAAAGGTTTGAGTTCGTCCACATCATCCCTTGCCTCATCTTTTGGACCCAGAGGTCATTTAGACTTGGTTTACTATTCATTGTTTAGAGATATTACAATTATTCTTGTTATTGATTGATTTTGAACTTCATTAGTTTTTTTTATTAGAAGATAAACCTTTAGATGACTTGAACACCTTGAAGTTCAGGATGATGGTTTTATTACTCAAAATATGATCATTTCTTGTAAATGCATATCCAACTCTTTTTAGGTATTCTATAAACATAAATTAAGTCAAGTCAGTTGCAAGAACTATTCAAGTCATCTATACTTTTACCTAATTTTTTAGTTTTAAGTGTTCAGTCATTGAGAATGAAATATTGGTATTTGAAATTAAAATTATGAACTATTTCTCTTGAGTTTTTCTTTATAGATTTTGAAGTTTTCTTATTAGATGTACAAATATTTAAGATTTATACATCTTCTTAGTAAATTCATTTGTTTAGCTTGTAATCTTTATCACCCAGGTTATTCTCTACCCTGAAGTGTACTTTGTCTGATATTTATATACAAACATTCCAGCTTTCTTTATACTAATGTCATAATATTGTTTCTCATTCTTTACTTTGAAAGTAATTGTGTTTTATACTTGAAGAAAATTTCTTGTAAGCCCTTTATAGACTGCCTTGCTTTTTTATCCAATATCACAATGTAATTGGGTGTGTTCAGACCAGTTACACTTAATGTGACTTTCAATATGGTTAAGTTCAAGGAAATATTCATGCTTTCCTTCTCCCTATCTGTCCTCTTTTATTTTTGTTCTTCATATTCTCTTTTCCTACCTTCGTCTGAATTGAATATTTTTGACTATTATTTTGTTTTATCTTTTTTATTGGCTAAAACAACAATTATTTCGTTAGGTTAGTGGCAGTATGAGAGTTTATAATGTATTATCGTCTTCGATGTATTATAGTCTACCTTCAATCTGTGCTTTACATAGACGAGGAAAATGTGATAATAATATTCTTCCAGTTTTCTTCTAAAGGGTTATAACCTTTTGTG
Organism: Marmota flaviventris; assembly: GCF_047511675.1. Taxonomy (NCBI): domain Eukaryota; kingdom Metazoa; phylum Chordata; class Mammalia; order Rodentia; family Sciuridae; genus Marmota; species Marmota flaviventris. The sequence goes on from NC_092504.1 coordinate 99,958,093, forward strand.
TCATATAACTAAAACATACCTTTATTACTGTTTTGTCAATTATATTAGAAAGAGATCCAAAAATAAGTAAACAAAAATATAATTACTCTTGTGGTTATTTTGGGTAGATACATATTTCCTGGTTTTATTTTCCTTCTACCTGAGGAAATGCCTTTAACCCTCATTGTACTCTGAGCCTGTTAGTAATAAATTATTTTATCTCTTGTATTTCTGAAAATAACTTTTATTTTGTCTTAGTTTTTTAGTAATACTTTTTAGTGCATTATAATTAAATATAAGAGTGGAGTTAATTTTGACATTTTCATATACGCATATAACATTGTTTTCTCTGTTTCAATCCCCAGTACCATTTATTTCCCTCTTTTCCTCTCTCCCCCTGGTCCATTTCTCTACTCTATTGGTCTTTCATTTATTTTTAAATTGATGGGTAAAAGTTATATATGAAATTGGAATCCATTGTGGTGTATTCATGCATTCACCAATAAAATTTGTTTAACTTCATCCCCCAGTTTTACTTTTTAAAAATGTTGGTGAAATTCACATATCATAAAATTATCTACTTCGAAATGTACGATTGGCATTTTAGTTGTACAATCATCAGCTCTTTTGAGCTTAAATTGCCTTAGTCTTTGAAAATAATTTTCACTGAAGCAGAATTCCAGATTGACAATTTCTTCTGGTATTTCAAAAATGTTGCTGTGCTCTTTTCTCATTTGTATTATTTACAAAGAGAAAAGAGTTTTCCTCTCTAGCCATCTTCCTTTAAGATACAACACATTTTTTCTTTGTTTGAAAACATTTATTCTTTTATTTGAATAACTTGACTATAATGCATCTTGTTAAAATTTATTCATACTTATTGTACATTATGTTGTCTTAGCTTATTGGATAGCTGGGCTTACAATTTGAATCAAATTTGTACATTTTTTCATTCATTATTTATTCAAATATTTTTTTTCTGTCTCTCCCACTTCACCACTTTATTTGTTCTGTTGACTGCAGTATTTTTAATGTTTTTCAAACATTTTTGTATGTTTTATTTGTATATTTTTCTATTGCAATTGCCTCAAGTGCATTAACATTTCTTTTCCCTCATCTAATCTGACCTTAACTATCTATCTAGTGTATTTTTTTTTACCTGAGATTCGATAGTTCTCATATCTAAAATTTAGATTTCTGTCTTCTTTTTTATGTCATTAATGTCTCTACTTAACTCTTTAGATATGTGGAATACAGAAATAATTGTTTTAATGTCTAAATGTGTTTTTTGTAACATCTATGCCAGTTATAATTCATAGATTTTTTCAAAATTTCATCATGGATCATTTTAAAATGAAGAAATGAGAATGTAGTATAACTGTCAATGAAGTAAAAGTAAATTATGTATATAGCACCATTAAAGAAGTATTTGTTAAAGAGGGTATATTTTTCAATGTGTGTACATTAGAGAAAATATACCCTCTTCAACAAATGGTGCTGGGAAAACTGAAAATCCATATGTAACAAAATGAAATTAAGCTCTTATCCCTCACCATCCACAAAACTCAATTCAAAGTGGTTCAAGGACCTGGAATTAAACCAGAGACACTGTGCCTATTAAAAGAAAAAGTAGGCCTACATCTTCATCCTGTTACATTAGGCCCTGACTTCCTTAAAAGACTCTTATAGCACAAGAATTAAAAATCAAGAATCAATAAATGGAAAGGATTCAAGCTTAAAATCTTCTTCTCAGCAAAAGTGAGGTGAATAGAGAACTTACATTTTGGGAGCAAATATTTACCACTCACACATCAGACAGAGCACTAATCTCCAGGATATATAAAAAACTAAAAAATCTTAACACCAAATAAAACCTAATATCCTAATCAATAAATGGTCCAAGGAACTGAAGAAACACTTATCAGAAGATGATATATAATCAATCAACAAATATTTGAAAAAATGTTCAACATCTCTAGCAATTAGAGAAATGCAAATCAAAGTTACTCTTAAGATTTCACCTCATTCCAGTCAGAATGGCAGCTATTAAGAATACAAACAACACTAAGTGTTGGCAAGGATGTGGGTAAAGGGCACACTCATACATTGCTGGTGGGGCTACAAATTGGTGCAGCCAATATAGAAGGCAGTATGGATATTCCTTGGAAAACTTGAAATGGAACCACCATTTAACCCAGCTATCCCAGTCCCAGATCTATACCGAAAAGATTTAAATACAGCAACAACAGGGACACAGCCACATCAATGTTTATAGCAGTGCAATTCACAATAGCTGAACTGTGGAACCAACTTAGATGTTCATCAGTTGATGAGTGGATAAAGAAAATGTGGTATATATACACAATGGAATACTGTTAAGCATTTAAAGAGAATAAAATCATGTCATTTTCATGTAAATGGATGGAGTTAGAGAATATAATGCTAAGGGAAGTTAGCCAATCCCCAAAAAACAAATGCCAAATGTTTTCTTTGATATAAGGATGCTGATTCATAATAGGGTTGAGAGAAAGCATGGGGGAAATACACAATCTTTAGATAGGGCAAAGGTGAGGGAGGAGTATGAAGGGGGCATGGAGGTAGAAACATGGTGGAATGAGATAGACTCTGGTGTGACTACTTTGAGATATGAAAAATTTTGCTCTATATTGATAATATGAATTTAATGCGTTCTGCTGTTATGTATGACAAATTAGAATTAAAAAATGAAGAATTAAGAATATAAAGTTTTTTGAGAACTAAATTAGCAAGGACACATGTAGACACAATGATATCAAGACTGAAACCTGTCACTATCACCCTAAAATTCTTCAAGTTAGTTTACAAGATTGTCTACTTAGACTGCTGAAGGCTACTATAGGTTGGGTAGTAAAATTTGAGATCATTGCATTAAGCTTCCCAAACACCTGTCTCATCAGTCTGCAAAGTTCTTCACCATATGGGGTAATGAGATATCCGGCTGTCTCTGCTCTTAATCTGGATGGAAAGCAAAACAAAGAAAAATGTCCCCTTCTGAACTGAAGCCTGAAGGCAAAGTTTGCAATCAGTTACCATAAATATGTAAATGAGAAGTGCAATAAATAATGGTCCAGTCATGCTTTTCTTTGTAATTTGTTGTGCTTATATTATTCTGGCAATATTTCCTTCTCCACTTATTTGTTTCAGTTTTCTTTCAACTTCCAAATGCTGAACTTTAAACATATTTCTTATTCTCATAACCTTTGTTTCTCTTTATTCATCATTCTTTCTCAGTTTCAGATATCTATCCTACCCCCCTAGGTTACTCACATTTGAAATTCACAATTTTAAGTACTTATGTGTGTGTGTGTGTGTGTGTGAGAGAGAGAGAGAGAGAGAGAGAGAGAGAGAGAGAGAGAGAAAGAAAGAGAGAGAGAGAGAGAGAGAGAGAGAGAATATGAACTAATCTCTGATTACAGCTTTATATCTACCTTGCATTTCTGGTTCTCTCTTCGAGATCTTATATCCTGATGTCTATAATTCTTCTCTAATTAATTGTCTAACCAACTAATATACAGAGACTACTAAGATTATTTTATGGTGTTATGGTTTAGATATGAGATGGTCCCTAAAAGTTCACATGTGAGAAAATGCAAGAAAGTGCAGAGGGTCAAAGATTAGATTATGAGAGCCATAACCTAATCCATGAATTAATCCACTTGAATGGTTTAACTGGGTGGTTGCTGTAGGCAGGTTGAGTATAGCTGGACAAAATATGTTCCTGGGGGTAAGTCTTTGGGGTTTATATTTTATCCCTGGTGAAAGGAGCTCTCGCTTCTTCCTGTCATAAACTGAGCTGTTTTCCTCTGCCATGCCCACTCTGACATGATGGACCTTCTGCCTTCTGGGCCTCCCTTTGGGCCAAGAGCTTATGCAGTCAGCCAGCCATGGGCAGAACCTCTAAAAACATGAGCCAAAACAAACTTTTCCTTCTCTAAGTTGTTCTTGTCAGGTCTTTTGTTCACAGTGATGAATAGTTGACAAAAACAGAAATTAGTACTGAGAAGTAAGATTATTGCTGTGACTAACCTGACCATGTCATTTAGAAGCATTTGGAACCAATTTGTGGAACGAGTTTTAGAAACGTTTGGCGATGCAGCCAAGAGAAGACTTAGAATGTAAGCAGAGCTCAATGGATTAAACGGGTGTTTCTGATTAGAATTCAGATGACCAGGATGCTGATAATATTACAGACAATAAAGACTGTGTTCATGAAGTTCCAATTTTGAAGGAGGACTGTTGGAGATTGAACTAGAGGCTATTAATGTTACATTATGGGAAAAAAAAAAGCTGACAACATTTTGCCCATGTACTAAAAATTTGTGTGAGGCTGAATTTAAAGGTAATGTACTAATTAAACTAAAGTAGTGGAGGAAATTTCAAGGCAATGTAGCATTCAGGCAGTGGCATTAATATTGCTGGTGGCTTTTAGCTAAGTTTACTGTGATAATCAGGAGGAGAAAGCACAGCACAAAGATCTTAAAAATTTGCAATTTGGCCATAGAAGTGTGTGTGAACTCGGGCCAAGGAAGGTGTGGATGTTGAAAAGTTTGTACCCACTAACAATGATTGTAATTACTTTACACAGAGACAATAGGAAATATGGCTTGAGGGCATCCCAGGAAATAGCTACAGCAGCCCCATTGCAAGTTCAAGAACATAAAAGTAAAAATACCTTTGAGAAAAGACAAGCAGGGGAGCACCCTGCTTGCACAGTGGGCCAAAGAAGTTGATTCACCATGCTCAGTCACCCAGACACTTAGAGAGTTCTGTAACCATAGTCAAAAGAGACATGACCACTCTTTGAGATGGTGGCAGACCTTGTCATTGTCCACATAGTACTAATTCTGTAGGAATGCAGGATGCTGGAGTTAGGGGATCATAGATGTTTCCACCAAGAATTTAAAAAAAAGTCTGAGAAGCCAGGTAGTATAGTAGGGTTAGATTCCTACAGGCAACCTCTGAGAAGGCAATTAGTGAAGATGTGAGAAGGAAGCCAAAACTGTAGTGGAGACTCCCAGGAATAAGAGATGACAGTAATGTGGAATGCTGGAAGAGGAAAACTGCAGGAATTGAGCAGAAACAAACTATAAGAAAGGTCATGTGGGCTGCAACCAGCAAGCCCTTTGAAAAGAACAACACAATGCCATGTGCCCCAGATGCTGAATGAGACAAGATTTATCTACTCAGCTGGATATTTGTCTTTTTTTTAAATATGTTTTAGTTGTTGATGTGCCTTTATTTATTTATTTATTTGTATGTGGTGCTGAGGATCGAATCCAGTACCTCACATGTGCCAGGCAAGCCCTCTGCCACTGAGCCATAACTTCTGCCCTGGTCTTGTTTTTGTCCCATTCCTTCCTTCTATGTTTATTTCTTCCTTTTTGAAAGGGAAATGTTTACTTTGTGCCATTATGTATTGAATATATGTAACTTGCTTTTGATCTATACAGAGGATCGCAGCTAAGAATTTAACTTGATTCTCAGATACGCCTGTAATCCCAGTGGCTTGGGAGGCTGAGGCAGGAGGATTGTGAGTTCAAAGCCAGCCTCAGCAAAGGTGAGGTGCTAAGCAACTCAGTGAGACCCTGTCTCTAAAGAAACTACAAAATAGGACTGGGGATGTGGCTCAGTAATTGAGTGCTTCTGAGTTCTATCCCCAGACAGATTTTAGACTTGAACTTTTGGCAATGCTGAAACTATTGAAACTATGGAGGCTCTTGGAAATGCACTAAATGTATTTTGTGTTGTTAAATGGGCATGGACTTTGGGGATCCAGGGGTGGAATGTTATGGTTTGGGTATAAGGTGTCTCCTAGAAGCTCATATGTGAGTCAATGCAAGTATTTCAGAGATGAAATGATCAGATTATGAAAGCTGTGACCTAATCAGTAAACTAATCTACTTAAATGGATTAACTGGAGGCAAACTGGAGGCAGGTAGTGTGTGGCTGGAGGAAAAGGGTCAAAAGGAGTCTCTGAGGCTTTTATTTTATCATAGGTGAGCAGAACACTCCCTGCCCCTTCTTCCTGGCTGTCACAAACTGAATAGCTTTTCTCCACCTCACCCTTCCTTCATGATGTTCTGCCTTACCTCAGGCCAGGGCTATGAAATCAGCTGACTATGGACTTAACCTCAAAAACCATGAGCCAATATGAACTTTTCCTCCTCTAGGTTGTTCTTTTAAGGTTCATCACAGCAACCGAAAGCTAACTGAAATTGATGGTCAATGTGTCTTAATATTCTTTCTACAAGATTTTTACTGGACAAAATGTGTTATCTATAAGAAAAGATATTGCTGAAAAAAAATCTTTGGAATCACAGAGATCTTTAGTTTTAATCCTATCTCTGCTATGCACTTATCTGGGAGAGGATTCAGTAAGCTTTAAAATTTTAAGACTCAATTTTGTCATTTGTGAATTGGATATAACAGAGCATACTTCATTTGGTCTCGTGAGTACCAAATCAAACAATCCCCAGAAAATCACTAATATATCTGGTATATGGTAGGAAACCTAACAAAGTTACTTCCTAACTTCCTTCCTACTGGTTTGTATTTTCAGGTACGTTTTCACAATCAGGTTCCAATTCAGTGTATTAGACTTTTCAAATCATCCTATTTGAAAACTAGATTTTTAGATTTCTACAGGTTGGATTTTAAGGCACTTAAGTCCAGTATTGTTCTTTAATACCACATGCACACTCCTGTTTGTCAATTTATAAACCTATAATTTCAAAGGAGTTCAATATATATTTTATTAGCCTCTACCCTTTTTAATATTTAGGAAAATTTTGATGGACAAACATGATATTTTTACTTGCCTGATTTTCCTGTGCACTCATTTAAAAATGAAGTTCAAAAATTTAAATTTGTCCTGACACAATTAATTATTCATTAAGTTAACTTCAAAAATGTCACCAACTGTAGCTTGCACTGAACTATGTTCAAATTCTTAAGTAGTTCCACTTTGTGTAAAATAGTATGTATATATGTGGCGATAAAAGCTTTAAAGAAATTTTGGGAAAGTCTTTTAAGGATGTGATTGAGTTACAGTGGAGGCTCCTTAATGTTTTTTTTATATGTAATGATTTTGTCAAGTAATATGATTTATAAAGATATCTTGCTGCCATTTTTCTTGAGATTTTCCAATCAGCTTGCAGTTTCCAATTGTAATTTTTCTAAATGAACACCTATTGAAAAACATCAGCAGTTTTATACATGGAAATTGAATAAAGAAAAATTCTAGCTGCTTCTGTAGGGACTATGCTGATATTCATTACTACCCAATATTTTATTGTAAACCAATAACGAGCCAAAAATAATTTATTACATGAAGGTTTTGATTAGTTTGTCTGGTAAATAGACAAAAGTCTTCCATTCAACTTCTATTTGCACAAGATAAAAGGAAAGTATTACAGCCATTGCTCTTTCTTCCCTATATGTTTCTTATTTTTATTTCTGAATGCTAATGATCAAGGGGGTATGGTCTGGATCAGTATCCCTCAAAAACTAATATGTTAAATGATTGGCCCGCAGCCTGTGGCACTACTGGTAGGTGGTGGAATCCTTAGGAGATGGGCCTAGTGGAATTGGCAGAAAGCCTTTGAAAGGGATGTTGGGATCCCAACCCCTCCTCTTCCTTTCTCTCTTAGTTTCCTGGCTGCCTTTCAGGAGAGTAAATTACTCAGTCAGGTGCTCCCACTACAATGTACACCCTCACTGTAGCTCCCCAAGCAATGGAGCCAATTGTCCATGGACTGAAACCTCCAAAACTGTGAGCCTAAATCAGTTATTTTTCTTTGTAATTGATTGTTTCAGGTATTTTGTCACAGTGACAGAAAATTGAACTGGATACAAAATTTATGCCCAATTTGTGATTATAATTGCAATTAATATTATCAGTATAGTGCATACTGCAGGGTATTATATACAGTTAAAAATAATTAACAGTCATTCAGAAATAAAATATTTTGGGGGGGCGTGGTGGTGCATACCTATAATCCCTGTGGCTTTGCATGCTGTGACAGGAGGATCTCAAGTTCAAAGCCAGTCTCAGCAAAAGAGAGGTGCTAAGCAACTCAGTGAGACCCTGTCTCTAATAAAATACAAAATAGGGTTGGGGATTTGGCTCAGGGGTCAAGTGCCCCTGAGTTCAATCCCTGGTACAAAAAAAAAAAAAAAAAGAAAAGAAAGAAATTTTTTTTTTCTAGACACATAATTATAAATCATTTTCAATTTTGCTTAAGATCATTAATTATTTTCTATTTTATAATTATACAATGAATATAATTGAAAAAATATTCTCACGTTTCATTATCATGAGTGTGGTTCATTCCTTAGTGAAAAGAATACATAATAATCCCACATGATTACAGAGGATATTCATTTAATAATCTGTATTTTCTGTAAGCAGGATATCAGTCAGGAAAAGTCATTTATTAACTCACTCATTCATAGTTTGCTGTTTGATAGATGCTGGATAAAATGATGATGAGAAAGACAGAATCGATCTCACTATTACAGAAACCATCAACAACCAGGTGATATGGAGTTCAAGCATTTCTATCTATGCCACATATGAATGTTTATTCATAAGAGCTCTCAGCCCCAGAGACACAGCTCTCAAGTAAGCTTAATACACTTTGCAATCAAGCACTCTCTCTGGCCAAGAGTGATTTAAACAAGTATATCAACATGAGTAAGACTACTGAATGGCAAAGAAATGAACAAGAAATGGAGGCAATTTGGCTATAAGGGTGAATAGAAAAAAATATATGCAAAGAACTAGGAAATTTCAAAGGATATACTAACCTAATCTCCCCTAAATTTGTCCCATCTGTATTGAAGTTACTGAACTCAAAATAGTTCACTGTCTTTTTCATTTGTTATTAATATTTGACATTTATTGACTATTATATATAGCCGTATGTATATCTAGACTTCCAAAAAATAGAATTGCCCTTAAAAGACTTCATGGTGTTTTACAAATATATGTCTATGTATGTTTGTGGTATGTGTCTGTGGGTAATAGAAAAATGGGAGATGTGGCTTAGGAGGGTGGTAGGTTTAGTGTTTAAGTGACAGAATCAATTAGAAGAGATTTAATGGATAGAGTGTGAGAGACAACTTTTTTACTAAAATACAAGTTAGTTGAGAATAAGTGATAAATTTGAAATTACTGCTAGAGAAGTTATAGGAAAAATAGCAAAGGTACCATTATAATGCAATTGATGAGAGGGCAGAATAAAGTTAGAATCAGAGTAAGGGTAGAAGACATGTATCTCACTATGATAGCTAATAGAAATAAATGGGTGAGCATTTGATTAGAAGACAATAAGCTAGGCACTTTAAATGTTTTCATAATTATTCACCAAAGAGCCGAAACATTTCCTGTCTCACTCTGTATGGAATTTATTTCCATGCTTCATCGATTTTGGCTTTTATTGTATGAGATGGTGTGGCCAATAAATGCAGAAGGCAATTTCCAAGGGTAGGCCTTAAATGACATTAAGTGTTTCTTCTGGGCTCTCCAGGAACTTTTGATCTGACCTTTGTTAGGAAGAAAAAATTCTGTTCCTCCACCTTTAAATAGGAGGAACAGAATCCCTGAGCCAACCTGAACACTTGTAGAAATAAACAGTTATTAAAATACTTACTGAGAATAAATAGTTATTGTTGCATACCCCTGAACTTTGGGATGTTTTGTTCTGTACCAAAAGCTGAAAAAAAATGGATTGATAATTACAATGGGGATGCTGCATTAACAATCACCTCTAATGAGCCACATTGGTTTTGAGACTGGCTAATGGATAAAGGTAAATCCTTAAAAAAGACTGGGTACATAGGGAGCTGTGGGATGTGACAAAAAAAATATTTGGTAAAATATATGCCTGTGATAAATTTGGAAGATGCAATATAAAGTTAACCTATATTATTGGACAACTGGTAGCATTCATCTCATGCTTTAAAAGCATGAGATGAATGCTACCAGTTGCATTTGGTAAGGCACTATGAGCCAGGAAATGGGTCCAGAAGAGAGCTGGACAGTTTGAAATCAAAACCTGGAAAGAGCATAGACAAAATAAAAATTGCAAGGATAATATCAAAGGCATAATCATTATCACATAGCTGCAGATAAAAAGGAAAAAATTCAGAGCTCTAGGTAAGAATGTAATCCCCTTTGTTGTGATTCCTAAATGAATTAAAGTAGCCTCTAAAATATCTTTTGTGTTGAAGCAAAGAGCTACTGTAAAGCACAAGGCTGTGGGCCTACAGAATCATATAGTGTAAAAAATAATGATAATAGTTATGTCTAAAGACAAAGAATACAAAACTAAAAATATAAAGAAAGAAAAAGAAAATGTTCTATTACGGTTGATAGTTGCAATTGCCTAGCATCAAATACATAGGGAATCTACAGTTTTAAAGAAAGTCATATTAACAAAATCACTGCCGGGCTGAAACAAACAAGACAAGATGGAAGTGTAATAATACTTCAGAATCACCAACCTACAAACAGGAAACAGCCTGAGAGAGCTGCTTAGCCACCCAGAAGTACTTCTTCAATAGCAGCCAAGGAGTACAGACAGGAAGAAAAAACAACACAAAATAAAAAGAGCTCCCTAATTCCAGGGAGCAAATCTAGAATAGGACAAAGAACATCCTCTCCCCTAAGCATTTGGGCATCTGGCAACATTTTTGCATTGGGAATGTAGGGTTCTTTTGGATGACTAACTACTTCTGCCTATCTTACAGGGTATATATATATATATATATATATATATATATATATATATATATATATGTATATATTTTATGTGTCTTCATTGTACATTGGTTGTATGAAGTATAGAAAACTCGTCTTTTTGTTTATTTGTTTTAATTTACAAGTCTCCAGATCAAGAGATCTACATCTGGAAAACATGGAGATGATGAGATTATTGTCTTCCAGAGTGATGCTGCTGTAATCGAGAAGTTAATTAGTGGGGGCTTGAAATAGGACTATAGTGTTTGGCGTACATGAGGATATGTGACATATGAAGAAAAGGGTAGATTCTGATTGTGAGGTCATGGCTCAGCATGTATTCTTTCTCCTGTATCTCCCACAAAGGGTGGAATTTGCTTCCAAGCCCACTGATTTTGCATGCAACCATGGAACACGCTTTGGTCAATGGAAATAATAGCATGCAAAATTCAAGCACATAACTTTAGATTCCTAACAAGTTTCTACAAGTTCCTCATATAGCTTCTGACTTCTGTGATAAGCCAAACACAGCACAGGCGCTCCCTGATCCTCAGCTTGAGACCGCTAAATTGGCATAAAATTTAGCCCATTTATATGTAACCGGACATACACAAAAAAAGCATTCCTGTTAATTCTTCTATCCTCTACCTATAAACTTACAGGCATGAGAATAAATACTTATTGCTGCCTGACACTGGGTCTTGAGCTTGTTTTTGTGTGTAGCAATAGCTGACAAATACAGACAGGAAACACACTTCTGTAAGAAAGAAGAGACATGATCTGTCAAGAGTCCTAGGAAAAATGGTGTGATAAGGAACACAGAGTATTGGATTATTTTAAAAGTGGTTATGAGAAATGGGAGAGAACATAAGAAGCCACATGGATAAAGAATCTAGGGCAGCATTAGAAGCAAGTTTCTTCTTTATCTTTCCCTAGGGGAAGAAGTCTGCCATTTGCTTGTTAATTCCCAGAATCCTCCCTTTATCCTCTGCTTTCTTGCCCTTTTACAGACCTCGTGTTATGTTTTATTTTCTTGCTTTGTGCACTTCATCACTTTTCATAATTACAAAGCTACTTAAATTTTCTCTTAAAAAAAAGAAAGGAAAATAAAATACTGTGAATGTAGGTATAAACAAGAACACCAAAAAAAAAAAAAAAAAAAAAAAAAAACACTTTTTTTCAAGGAAATCATAGGTTCCTAAACCTTGTAACTTTCAAAGTTTCTCAAAAGGAACAGAAAGGACCCTTGATGTTTTGAACAAAGAAACCCAAGGGATTTGCAAAAGGACCTAACTTTTAAAAATACCATTATCATAATAGAAGCTGTGTCACTCACAGTGAAGAGATTCATTGGTGTTTAGAAAACTCTCACTTTTTTAAAATGCAAAAAACTCTAGATTTTTAAATTCCCTTTCTCACCTTTTGTTTTCTCAATTTCCCACTCAACATTAGTGTTACTGTTCTTAAATTGCAACCTGCCAATGTGATTGACAGTATTACATTCAGAAGTAAAATCTACCAATGTCTCTTGCATTTTCATTTCTTCATTTCCAAATAATGCTTGATGTGCTTTATTCCACTCAAATCACCTTAGTACAAGGTGAATATTCCTAAACTCTTTCTATTCACCAAAGTACCCCTTTCCAGATTCCATTCACCTTGAAACTTCTGTACCATTTAGCCCTAATGGCTTTTATTTTCCCTCTGAAATAGTCTTCTTTGGCTTTCATGAGTTTATATTGTACAAGTCTTTGATTTATTTATTTTTGTGATTCTTTTATTTATAGGGACTCCTAATGTACTGATGCTTTAATTTAATCAGGTGCTGTGAATTTTTTTTTTTTTTTATTCTCTTCTGATCTGCTTTTCTCTACATTTTTTTTTTAAACCAGGGCAACCTGTACATTGGTCTGGTATTGATGTTCTGACCCATATTTCTGTTTTTTCCTTACTTTCTGTATTTCAGCTCAGCTTTCTCTACTGTAGTTAATGCTTATTTATTATTTCATGAATATTATTTTTGTGTATTACTTTTTTGGCCTGTGTTGAAATCCTATATATTTTAAAATAAGAAAATTTTTAAGTTTAAATATGTCTTTTTATTTTCAAATCCCTCTGCATCTATTGTGGTGTCTAAAAAATAAATGATAAATACATATGTTTGCATTCACTAGTGCATAATAACTTTTTAAACACCCCACTGAAAGCCATTTATAGCCTGGAAATCCTCCCGAAGTCCCTTGAGATCATTATCTTAACACAAACTGGTGTTTATAATGGTGTCTCTGATGAAACAAGAAAAAAATGAAATAACAAGTATACTCAGTCAACTAAGTAGAATATATGGAAAATAAATCAGTCTGAATTCTTCTGCCAAGCACAAACACACATGATCTGAATACACCTAGATACTTTTTAAGGTGAAAATTCTGCTGTACCAAAGTAAAATATACCAAGTATCTTCCCACCTGTTCTAAATGCAAAGTTGTCAATATATCATTATTTACAAAAAACTTTGTTGATTAATGGGCACTTTCACAGGTTTGTCTCTATTTAGATAGATTAGAGTTTTCTATTATTGAAAATATCAAGGATGAATTGTTTTCTAACCAAAAACATCATCAATAGCATTCATTTTGAGCTCATTCTCCATAGTACAATTAATATAATGAGGCAATGCATCTTTTGACATTCTAAATTCATTTTCAAAGTATATCAATTTTTATTTTATTTTTCAAGATATCAGTTTTTAAAGATATGAAAATACTAGAGGACTTACAATTTTTACAAAAAATCATGACTTTGAAAACAAATCTACATATAGGAGAAATAACTAAGTTTTAGAAGAGAGTAAAATAATATCAAAATGATCTCTGAGTACAGAGAACTATTTTCAGCAATTTTTTATTATTATAAAGTCAAAACAAGGTTAAAAAAATCAAGTATAAATAAATAGGTTAGTGAAAGGAATTCTACAAGGGAGGTTGGGAGGGAAAAGAAGGGAAATTGAATTCCATGAAATCAAATTTCATGTGTATGGGATTTTGTCAAAATAAACCCAAGGAAACTATCATGTATAGCCATAAAGCTCTAATAATAAAATGTAGGAGGGGGTGTTGTAGTTTTTCCTGATGCATAAATCTAAATCCCTGTTTCAGTTATAATAAAGATTCTTTACTCACAATGTTAATTTTTGAGAATGCAAAGGTAAATCTGTAACTTTTATTTTTTTTTTCCTTTTTATTGGCATATCCCTCCACTTTTAGTTATACATAACATTAAGTTCATTTTTATATTATTATAAAAGCATGGAATATGATTTGTTCTACTTTAGTTCCCAGTACCACCTCCATCCCCTCCTCCCTTCCCCTGTTCCCTTCTCTCTATTTTATTGACCTTTCTGTTATAAGATGAATTCATTTATAACAGTTTCTAATAAAATGTCTGTAAAATTACTAAAATTCAATTTTCTCAAGGTCTGAATCCCCCAAAATATTTGATGTTTGTGCCACAGCATGAAACCAGAAGAAATAGTGAAGATTCACCTTGCTGATCAGAACTTTCAATAAGGTGGTCTGCTTTCTCATATCTGTAACAAGTTCCAAGACATTGCACAATTGCTCATTGCCTATTTTTCTAATTTGCAGACCTAATCAATTCCAATTAACTTCTCTTTTCATTAAGCATGTGAGATTGGGGAGACCCTACTTACAGTTTGAAAAAAAAAGAAAAAACAGCAAAAGACTTCTTTTAATTCTAATTTTGACTTTTCCACTTTCCTTCTCTGTGGCAATAGATATAAGAATGATTCCAGTTACATCAGAGGAATATATATCCTTTTTAATATTTATTTGTGCATTCTAATTTGTTACACATGACAGCAGGATGCAATTCAATTCATAGTATACATATAGAACACATATTTTCATGTCTCTGATTGTTCACAAAGTAGAGTCACACCATTTGTGTCTTCATATATGTACTTAGGGTAATGATGTCCATCTCCATGGCACCATATTTCCTACCCCTATCCCCCCTCTATTCCCCTCCCTCATCTTTGACCTATTTAAACTTCCTCTATTTCTCCAATGCTTCCCTCCCCATCCCCATTAGGGATAAGCATCCACATATCAGATAAAACATTTGGCCTTTGGTTATTTTGGGGGTTGGCTTACTTCGCTTAGCATAATATTCTCCAACTCCATCCATTTACCTGAAAATGCCATGATTTTATTCTTTTTATTGCTGAGTAATATTCCATTGTGTGTATATGTGTATATGTGAGATATATATATATATATATATATATATATATATATATATATATATATATATATATATATTCACTGTTTCTTTATCTATTTATCTACTGAAAGGCATCTAGATTGATTCCACAATTTAGCTATTTTGAATTGTGCTCCTATAAACATTGATCTGGCTACATGCTGTTTTTAAGTCCTTTGAGTATAAACCAACAAATGGAATAGCTGGGTCAAATGGTGGTTCCATTTCAAGTTTTACAAGGAATCTCCATATTGGTTGCACCAATTTGCAGCCCCAGGAGCAATGTATGAGTGTTCCTTTTCCCCCACATCCTTGCCAACACTTAGTGTTGTTTGTATTCTTAATAGCTGCCATTCTGACTGGAGTGAGGTGAAATCTTAGGATCGTTTTGATTTGCATTTCTCTAATTGCCATAGATGTTGAATATTTTTCTATATATTTGTTGATTGATTGTATATCATCTTCTGAGCAGTGTCTGTGCAGCTCCTTGGAGTATTTACTGGTTGGATTATTTATTTTTTTGGTGTTAAGATTCTTTAGTTCTTCATATATCCTAGAGATTAGTGCTCTGTCTGATATGTGTGTGGTAAACATTTGCTCCCAAAATGTAAGTTCTCTAGTCACCTCACTAATTGTTTCTTTTGCTGAGAAGTAGCTTTTAAGTTTGAATCCATTCCATTTATTGATTCTTGATTTTAATTCTTGCACTATAAGAGTCTTATTAAGGAAGTCAGGGCCTAATCTGACATGATGAAGATTTGGGCCTACTTTTTCTTCTAATAGGCACAGTGTCTCTGGTTTAATACCTAGGTCTTTGATCCACTTTGAGTTGAGTTTTGTGCATGGTGAGAGATAGAAGCTTAATTTCATTTTGTTGCATATGAATTTCCAGTTTTCCCAGCCCCATTTGTTGGAAAGGCTCTCTTTTCTCCAATGTGTGTTTTTGCCACCTTCATCTAGTAAGAGATAACTGTGGCTTTGTCCTTATGTTCTCTCAATTCTGTACCATTGGTCTACAAGTATATTTTGGTGCCAATACCATGCTGTTTTTGTTACTATTGCTCTGTAGTATAGTTTAAGGTCTGGTATAGTGCTGCCACCTGCTTTACTCTTCTTGCTAAGGATTGTTTTGACTATTCTGGGTCTGTTATTTTTCCAGATGAATTTCATGATTGCCTTTTCTATTTCTATGAGGAATGTCATAGGGATTTTCATTGGAATTGCATTAAATATATATAGTGCTTTTGGTAGTATGGTCATTTGACAATACTAATTCTGCCTATCCAAGAATAAGGGAGATCTTTCCATCTTCTAAGGTCTTCTTTAATTTCTTTCTTTAGCATTCTGTAGTTTTCATTGTAGAGGTCTCTCACCCCTTTCGTTAATTCCCTAGCATTTTTTTTCGAGGCTATTGCAAATAGGGTGGCTTTTCTAATTTCTCTTTCAGAAGATTTTTCACTAATATACAGAAATGCCTTTGATTTATGGGTATTGGTTTTATATTGTGCTACTTTGCTGAATTCATTTATTAGTTCTATATGTTTTCTGGTGGAATTTTTTGGATCCTCTAGGTAAACAAACATGTTGTCAGCACATAGTGATAGTTTGAGTTCTTCTTTTCCTATCTCTATTCCCTTAACTTATTTTGTCTGTCTGATTGCTCTGGCTAAAGTTTCAAGAACTATGTTAAATGGAAGTGGTGAAAGAGGGCATCCCCTGTATTTTTTCAGTTTTTAGAGGGAATACTTTTAACTTTTCTCCATTTAGGATGATGTTGGCCTGGGGCTTAGCAAAGATAGCTTTTATAATGTTGAGATATGCTCCTGATATCCCTAGTTTTTCTAGTGTTTTGAACATGAAAGGGTACTCTATTTTGTGGAATGTCTTTTTTTTGCCTCTATTAAGATGATCATATGATTCTTTAAGTTGATTAATGTGATTTATTGATTTCCCTATGTTGAATCAACCTTGCATCCTTTCAATGAACCCCACTTGATCATGATGCAGTATCTTTTAAATATGTTTTTGTATTCAATTTTCCAGAAATTTATTGAGAAATTTTTGCATCTATGTTCATTAGAAAGGCTGGTCTGAAGTTTTCTTCTTTGAAGGGTCTTTGTCTGGTTTTGTAATCGGGTGATATTGGCCTCATAGAATGAGTTTGGAATTATTTTCTGAAATAATTTGAGGAGTATTGGTAGTAGTTCTTCTTTGAAGGTCTTGCAGAACTCAGCTCTGTGTCCATCTGATCATGGGCTTTTCTTAGTTGGTAGGCTTCTGATGGCACCATATAGTTTCATTGCTTCAAATTGATCTGTTTAACTTGTGTGTATCATCCTGATTCAGTTTGGGCAAATCATATCACTCTAGAAATTTGTCAATGCCTTCAATATTTTCTACTTAATTGGAGTACATATTTTCAAAATAATTGCTAATTATCTTCTGTATTTCTGTAGTGTCTGTCATGATATTTCCTTTTTTCACTATGGACATTAGTAATTTGAGTTTTCTCTCTTCTTCTTTTAGTTAGTATGGCTAGCAGTTTATCAATTTTTATTTATTTATTTGAAGAACCAACTTTTTGCTTTTTTCAATTGTTTCTTTTGTTTCAATTTTATTTATTTTAGCTCTAATTTTAATTATTTCCTGTCTTCTATTGCTTTTGATATTGGTTTGTTCTTTTTCTAGGGCTTTGAGATGTAATATTAAGTCATTTAGTTGTTGACTTTTTCTCCTTTTAAGGAATGATGTCCATGTAATGAACTTTCCTCTCAGAATTGCCTTCGTAGTATCCCATAGATTTTGATATGTTATATCAGTGTTCTCATTTACCTCTAAGAATTTCTTAATCTCCTCTTTGAGCTCTTCTGCAACCCATTATACATTCAATGGCATATTATTTCGTCTCCAGGTGTTGGAGTAGCTTCTATTTTTTATTTTATTATTGATTTTTAATTTCATTCCATTATGATCTGCTAGGATGCAGGGTAGTATCTCTACTTTTTTGTATTTTCTAAGCATTATTTTGTGGCATAATATATGATCTCTATTAGAGAAGGATCCATGTGCTGCTGAGAAGAAAGTGTATTCACTTGTTGATAGATGAAATATTCTATATATGTCAGTTAAGTCTAACTTATTGATTGTATTATTGAGTTCTATAGTTTCTTTGTTCAGCTTTTGATTGGAAGATCTATCCAGTGGTGAAAGAGGTGTGATAATGTCATTAGGAATTTTTGTGTTGTGGTCTATTTGACTCTTGAACTTGAAAAGAGTTTGTTTGATGTATATAGATGCTCAATATGTATGTTTGGGGCATATGAATTTACAATTATTATGTCTTGTTGATATATGGTTCCCTTAAGCAGTATGAAGTATCCTTCTTTATCCCTTTTGATTAACTTTGGCTTGAAGTCTATTTTATTTGATATGAGGATGGGAAAACCCTGCTTGCTTTCACAGTCCATGTGAGTGGTATGTTTGTTCCCAAACTTTGCCCTTAAGTATACGGATGTCTTTTCCTATGAGATGAGTCTCCTGAAGGCAGCATATTGTTGGGTCTTTTTTTAAACCCAATCTGCCATTCTGTCTTTTGTATGATGAGTTTAGGCCATTAACATTCAGGGTTATTATTGAGACATGATTTGTATTCCTGGTCATTTTTGTTTATTTTTGGTATTTAACTTGACTGGGTTTCTCTTTAGATTGGTTTTTCCTTTATGGTAATACCTCCCTCTGCTGATTGCCATCATTGTTTTCCATTTCCTCTTCATAGAATATTTTGCCGAGGATGTTCAGTAGTACAGGTTTTCAGTAGTAAATTCTTTTGACTTTTGTTTATCATGGAAGATTTTTATTTTGTCATCAACTATAAAGCTTAATTGTGCTGTGTATATGATTCTTGGTTGGCATCCATTTTCTTTCAGAGCTTGGTATATGTTATTCCAGTATTTTCTACCTTTCAAGGTCTGGGTTGAAAAGTCTTCAGAATTTCTAATTGTTTTCCTCATGTATAATCTAATTTCTTTCTCTTGTGGCTTTTAAAATTCTCTCCTTATTCTGTATGCTAGGCATTTTTCTTATAATGTGTCTCAGTGTATATCTGTTGTAATTTTTCACATTTGGTGTCCTGTAAGCCTTTTGTATTTGATTTTCCAATTCAATCTTCATGTTTGAGAAATTTTCTGATATTATTTTATTGAAGACATTGTTCATTCCTTTAGTTTGAATCTCTATGATTTCTTCTATTCTAATAAATATTAGATTTGGTTTTTTGATTTTATCCCATAATTCTTGAATGTTCTATTCATGGTTTCTTACCATCTTCGCTATATGGTCAACATTAGTTTCAAGATTATATATTTTGTCTTCATCATCTGACATTGTGTCTTTTATGTGATCTATCTGTTGGTGATGCTTTCTATTGAGTTTTTATTTCATTTATTGTTTCCTTTATGTCAAGGATTTCTGATTTTTTTTTCAGAATGTCTATATTTTTCTTGAAGTAGTCTTTTGCTACCTGTATTTGCTCCCTTATTTCTTTTTTGATGTGATCAATTGTCTGTATTTTCTCACTTAGGTCATTCTTTAGTTTGTAGATCATTTTAATTATATATATTCTGAACTCATTTTCTGACATTTCATCAAATGTGTTGTCCATGGGTTCTGTTACTGTAGTATCCTGGTTTGTTTGGGGCATTTTCCTTCCTTGTTTTTTTCATGTTGTTTATGTGTCTTCCTTTCTTGCAGTGTGGATCTGAGGTATTATAGTTTCTACCCGATAATCTTATAATGACCCCACAGATACCTGTACCTCACCTTTTGTGTTGAGTTTGTAGATCCCTGTCTTTGTCCCATAATAAATGCTACTACAACTAAAGGTGATTTTGGCAACAGTGGAGATAACTCAAGAAAGCAGTGGGGGTGTCCCAAGATGGAAGCAACCATTTTCAGACATGGTGCATCTCTGTTTGGAGATGCAGCTGCCCCCGGGCTCTATCTCTTGTTCCAAGTGGAGGCTACTGCATGGGAGGGCTATGTTGGTGGTTGCAGTGTCCCAAGATGGAGGTGCTAGGCCTGGGCCTCAGCTCTGGAATGGGTCTGCTTCTTGGTGGAGCAGTCCTAGGCCTGGGGATGGGGTTCAGTGTTGGTTTGAGGGCTGGTAGGGCAGTCCTAGGGGGCTGGCAGGGATGGCAGGGCCAGGGCCTGGGCCTGGGACTTGGCTCACACGTGAGTTAATGGAGTTGTCCTGGGCAGGGCCTGGGGTCCAATATGGTCTGCTATTAGGCAGGGTAGCCCTGGGACTAACCTTGGCCTTGTCTCCCGCGTGGGTTGGTAGGGCTGGGCTCCAGCATGGGTTTCCTGGTCAGCAGTGGCCCAGGGCTGTGGCTCCCACATAGGCAATATTTATCGTTTTAAAAATTTGATCCTTTGCCTGTTTAAAAAGTATTCTTGCATAGAAATCCTTGGTCTTCTAAGTCTTTCATTCTAGGTCCCTTTCCTGAAGGATTGAAATGAAAATTTGTCATTGTTTAGTAGTCACAGTATGGGCTTCCCTGATATATTTACACCTGCCCTTTGTAAATCTGAGTTCTCCTTTAAATCCTCTTTAAAAGACTGCTACTGGATTAATAAAGCAATTACATAGGACACAAAAGGTATAAAATGTGGTCTCAATGAATAAATATAATATTTCTCATTTTATAGTACCTTTCTGTTTTATAAATCTATTAATTTATAGGCCAAATAATATCCTCTTGTGTAACTGAAGTTACTTAACTAATTCACTGTAAGAACCAGCATCTTTCCTGTTCTAAGTGACTTTAACTATCATAAGGATATCTCCCTGGTATTACTAATATTGTATCATATAGTTATCATACACATTATATAATATTTTTATATGCAATTATATTTGCATAACTATTTCTTCCATCATTTTTAAATTTCAAAATCTCATTATAATGAATAATATGTACTCCTTAACATGATTCTGTTTAATTTGCCTTATATTCAACTTTAATTTTTGATAAGATTATGAGGTCTAGAACACTCTTTCCTGTTTTTCAAATTTAGGTAAAAATCAAGTTGTAGGAAAGGTGAAGTTTTGTAACAATTAGCTAAACTTAATTTCTTCTCAATGCTCAAATCCATGGGCAGGAGAGACAATTCATTTGAAACCAGCTTAAGGAGGGTGATCTATTTATGTCATATTGACATGACAACAGCAACTTGAACCCTAAGCTTCTTTGTTTTCCTTATCTCTCTTCATCTTTGCCCTTTAGCATGCAGTATCCAGCCCACCCTATTTTGTAGCAACTATATACAAATCTCCATGGCTTGTGATGGGGTTACAGCCCAATAAGCTAATAGCTTGAAAATATTGGAAATTGAAAATATCATTGGTGGAAACTGCTTTAATCCACCTAACCTGCTGACCACTACACTGTAGATTATCTGTTATTTATCCTTATGATCCTGTAGCTGACTGGGAGCTAAGGCTCTTTGCTGTTGCCCAGCATAGCAGGACAGTTTTGTACCACATTTTACTAGGCTTGAAAAATGTCAAAATTTAAAGCACAATTTCTGCTGAATGCATATTGCTGCATGCACAGATGTATAGTGGAAAAACCATCATAATTTGGGGACTGTACAATACTTCTTCCATGTCAACAGTTTAAGCCACAACAGAAGTTCAATAATGACAATAGATCATAGATATTAATATCATGAATACTTTATGTCAATGACAGATTTAGTAGAAGAATGTCTGTAAGCTTATATAGATGTCTTCAGAGGTAAACAAAGACTTCTTTTTGTTATGATATTTTAGTGAAGACCAAAGGTAACCGCACAAATTTATACTTCTTGCTTTTTCTTTTTTCTTTCATTTTTGTTTGTTTGCTTGCTTTTTTAAAATATTGTAATTGATTTCCAATATTTGGAATTTAATTGCTACTCAAATATTAACAGAATTGTAAGTTATCAGAAAGGTTAGTTGACCTATAATGCTTTGGTTTTCTCATATATAAAATGAGAAGAAAAAACTACCCATTTATAGAATATTTGAGAATAAAATAACAATGCATAGGAATTGCTCGGGACACTGCCTGTCCTGGCTTCACTATTATATAATTGAGTGATTTAATTTCATAACATACTTAATGGTGAACATAAGTATCTTAATAACACTAGCTATTGTAATTTGTTTCTTGCTATACCTTCCATGAATAAAGAAATTGAATCATCTTTTTTTTTTTTTTTTTTTTGGTTATGCTGGGAATTGAACCTAGGGCCTTGTGCATGAAAGATGCATACACTACCAATGAGCTGTATCCCCAGTCCTTTAATTTTTCTTATTAGTATAGAAAAATAAAATCTAACTCCACAATATTCAATAATAAAAAATAGAAAATAATCATTGAAAAATGTTTGTACTTTTTCATTAGAACCAAGGCACTGTTCCTAGTTTCACTATTACCTGCTATGTTCATTAGATCATGTTGGAGTTCCGCTTGTAACATGAGTAGTTCTGAACAACCTGGTCTTTCTTCAGATAGCAAATACACACTTGTCATAAAAAAAAAAAAAAAAAAAAAAAAAAAAAAAAAACTAGTCAAAGGCTCTGCAAAGGGGACCAAAGCAGAAAGATTCTGGCTTAAAGTTTGAGAGAATGGACAAAGATGGGAAAGTTACTCATTAAGAGATGTTCACCACAACTTTTTAGCTATGTTTATTGATAAAAGTGATATTGATGATTTGCCTATAGTCTCAGTGTGGAGACACCACAGAGATGGCCATTGATGTTGGTTTTTGACAGTTTTGTACTTTCAAGGGATCGCTGGATTTTGTTGTCCTTTTTCTAGAGAAGGTAATATCAATGGCAATAAGGTAATTGGATTGTAATGTCTTCTACATAATGTAGAAGACCTCAGCTGAGACCCTGTTTTGAGCTCCTTAATCAAGGCTCTTTGGTGTCAGGTAACAAAGACATGTTGATGGTTGTGATCTTAGAGGAATTTTATTCTTGTGGCAGGAGCATAATCAGAACTTCCACCTGATCCCTCCAGAGTTTGGACCCTTTGCTGCAGGGGTGGCCTGCTGTTGTGATGCAGATACTTCATTCATTGCAGTTGCTGGATTGTGTCTTTTCCCACCACTAATGCTTGTAGTCTTATGAGCAGCATTGGGTCTTATGAGAATTTTTAGGCACTAAACCCTGTTTCACTGTGACCATTAGTATTAAAATCACATTATTTTCATGCTGAAGAATCAGAAAATAGTTTAAGGGATTCATGGTCTCTGGAAATTGAGGGAAGAATCCAGGTTTGTGCATAAAATTTGCCTACGTGCCAGTTTGACCCCTGAACCATACATGTGGACAGAAGGAAAAAAAATATGTAGCTTAAAGAAACAAAGGGTTTAATTGTGTTTTGAGTCACTGTCCAACAGTTACACTTTTAATCCAAGAATAACAACCACAATATGTTATTCAAAGGAAAATAACAGAATGAATAATCTCCACATTGTAACATTACAATGACCAGGGTAAAATACAATATAACGTGTATATGGTCTTTTGACCTGTTTTCAAAAAATTAAAAAGAAAAAAAAATGATGTAAGCTTCTGCCCTTGTCCTGCTTGGGGAGGGAGTGGGTAACCACTGGAGGTGTGGGAGGGCTGCAAAATGAAAGTAGTATTATGAAATAAACACAGAAGATCAGGAATTAATAGCGAGGCCCTGGTGGGTGTATAGACCTGATGGGTCTGATCCTAACAAAGAGAAAAACCCAGAGAATGTTTTATTTATAGTAGTACAGACCAAAGGGTATCAGTAAGAAGCTCCTTCAGGAAAAACAGGATAAGAGTAAGGAAAAACAGGTTGGTACTTGGCAGGTTATGCACATCTCCAGATGGCTATGTTTGAACCTGGACCTGAAAGTTAAGGCAGGACGCAGGTTCAAAGCATGATCTGGGCCTTTTGTAACCAGGGAATTTCACACAAGAGTTCCCAGAAAAGCAGTTTTTTCTGCCTTAGTGGCTCAAACAAAATCAAGACCTAGCTTGAGAGCACCCAAATGTTGTAATTAGTAAATAAGGACTTTCAAGCCATTATTATAAAATGTTTGTGAGGCCATGGAAAATGCACTTATAACAAATGAAAAGATAGAAAATATCAGCAGAAAAATGAAAACTACATAAATAAAAGAATGAAATGAAAATCACAGAAGAACATGTTTAAAATAATTTGAACAAGTTTCTTTATTGCTGAAACTCTGCTTTTTCTTCGTAAAATGAGCAGTACTATAGAATTTCTAGGTAGAATATGTAAGTAATACCACCCATTTATCAACTTGAAAATCCACATATTGTTTAAAAAGTATTATATAGTGGAAAATATATATGTATATTTTAGGTAAGGAACTAGGGAATTGTCAAGGCATAATATGAATAATTTCATACCTATCTGAGTAATTTAAACTAATTATTTAGAAGCAATGATAATTTTTATGTTTCAAATAAGAAACAAACAGCACTTTCATTGATGAATCATAGGGTCTTAAGATTTGAGTTTTTTAGTTTATTTAATGATCTATAAAATGATACATTGTATAAATAAACACCAACCATCTGCTGAGTTCTTTCTTGTATTACCAAGGTGGCTCCTGCTTTCTGCAGTACACTGATTTCCCTAGTGCTTAATCAATGACCATTAGATAAGAAGCCCTTTTAAAATTGTGAAATTTCTCTACTACAAATGCCTATAAGTCCTAATGGACCATAATGAGGTAATAAAATGACAAGTGAGTAAGTACTTCAGGTATCATTTATTATAGGAACTAAATGTGCATAATTGATAATTTTTGCAAATGAAAAAAAAAGCCACTCATCCTAATACTTTCACATTACAATCCGATTACCTTATTGCCATTGATGTTACCTTCTCTAGAAAAAGGACAACAAAATCCAGCAATCTTTTGAAAGTACAAAACTTATTTTACTGCTAGCTGTTTAACTATACATTTACAGATTTAACTGGGTTATGGTTTAATCTTTTTTTTTCACATTTTAACAAAAGATGGTTTAATCCTCATTTTTAGGCACAAATGTCTCAAATTTTATAATTTAAAAATATTGGCAAATGAAATGTAAGCTATGTAATCCGACTTAAATATTTATTTAGCTAAATAAAAAATTACTTTAAAGTAACTGTGTGTCTATAGTAGAATAGAGGGAAGGGAACAGGGAGAGGGAGGAAGACAGGAGAAGGGAAAATACTAGGGACCGAATTTGAGCAAATTATGCTCCATGCTTTTTTAATTATGTCAAAACGAATCCTAGTGTTTACATAAACTAAAAAGAAACAAAAATATTTTTTAAAAATGTGTGCATCTGTGTTAATTTAGCACAACCTACTCAAAACCATTATAAATGGAATGTTTTTATTTATACAAATTTAACATTTGACAAGTGAACGTTTGTGTTTAAAGTTCAGTTTAAATTTCAGTGTTAGAAACTATTTTAAGTGTGCTCTGGAGGGTCAGTTTATGAGAAGATATAACAGGTATTTTACAAGGTGGTGGATCACCTCATGACAAGCTGGGTCATTCTTAGCAATAAAACCTAGGGTATTGCTTTTGTACTTTTCTTCTCCAAACAGCAGCATGCAGACATAATTGGGGAATTCAAAATGATGTAGTTTACTAAGACCTGTGGTGAAAATGACTATGCTTTCATGGAGGACTTCTTGTTTTGTTTTGGTTCTTATTACTAATCTCTTTCTTTTTCCTCACTTATATGCTTTAAAGTTGTTTTTTTTTTTTCCCCAACTGAACTACCAAGCAAGACTTTCTGCTTCAGCTAATCCAACTCACCATTTGTATTTGTGTTTTATCTTTTCAAGTACTCAGATGCCCCAAGGTTCATTCCACCCCATGCCTACATTGGTAGTAGGCAGTTTCTTTCATCTTGCCAGAGTGAATAGTCACTTTCAGTCTCTGTGGAAAAAATTCATTGTCATTTGAGTCAATGAAATGGCTTTTTGTCTCTGTACTTTTATACTACAGGGCACACATGCCCAGGGTTGGGGCTCAGAAAAACTATAAGTCAAAGAATGGCACTTAGGCATGCTGAGTACTTTGAACTAAAGGAGATTGGAAGGACTTCAGAGGCAGCCTCAGAAGCACAGTCTCTTTGACCTTGTCCTAGCTCTCTTCTCCCTCAAGGGAGTTACAGATATCAGAATTCCTAATCCCCAAGGCAGGTCATAGAGACTAGACTCCCTCTCCCCGCCCAGACAAGCCAAAAAACCTACAAAGGTTACTCTCTCCCTTCTCTCTTGAAGACACTCATTCCAGAGAAGTCCTGCCCCATAACTGGGAGGAAGGAATGCTACACAGAGAGGACAATAAAAGATCTGACAGGCAGGTCTGGCTGGGTTACTACTCAGACCTTTTTGCCAACCACATTTCTACGTGGCCGTCCAGTTTACATTGAATTTAAGCATAAAAAAAACACAGTTCCCCCTAACCTCTGGTCTTCATTTCTAAAGTTTTCTGTTTCATACATTTGTTATGCTTTGTTTTTTCTTGTTAACTTGTCTTTTGTTACAAGAGTGCCCACTGTCATCCCATGATGGGTAAGAGAGAACCACATCCCCCCCACACACCAGTTTTCAAGGAGCTCGCATAATCTTCATTTTGACAACAGATTTTCCCTGACTCTGTTAAACCTGTAAATCAGCTATACTCTAAGTTCATAGTGTGTATCCTACTAAGAAGAATTGTGTTGGATAACTTCAGTGTCCAATGTTTTTAGTCATCATGCTGACCTGTAATTAAATGTTATATAAAATAATGCAATATAAGGGGAAAAGAAAAAAAAAAAGACTTTCAAATAAAGAAATCATTATCTTGAATTTTATCCACAATAAGTAAATAAACCAAAAAAATGAAATGCTGCTCTTATAGCAATCTAGATACACGATAAATAATGTTTTGCAAAGCTAGTGAAAACCTTCTCAATAGTCTTTTCTATTTACCTTATATATATATAATCTAACTTATGTTGTAAGGCAACAGCTTTATTTTATGTAAAAGCATTAATATAGCAATATTATATACATGACCAATTAATTTAGCAATGAGCATTAATAAAGCCATATACCCATGGGTCTAAGCTTGATGTATGAAATGAATGTTTTACCATGCATGAGAATAAAGTTTAGAAGTGACTTATCAGAAGTGGCACATTCAAGACTGTCAGAGATTTTCCTCTTTCCAAGAACCATACCCTGTGGCAACACAATTACTGTATCATTGAGGATGTGCATAGAATAATATAACTATTTGTTCATATGTTAATATGGCCTTAACATGTTAATCTTGTAATTATCGCCTCTATGTGTATATAAATACTGTTTCCTAGATTAAATGACAAAATCTGCCATGACAAAATACCACAAACTGGGTAACTCAAAATGAAAAGAAACAGATTTCTCACAGTTCTTGAGGCAGGGCATCCAATATCAGGGGCTTGCATCTGGTGAGGACCTCCTTGCTTCTTTATAGTAGAGTGGAGGTCATCCCATGGTAAGAGGGAGAATGTGTATGTGCTCAGGCTTCTTCCTCTTCTTATAAAGATACTAATTAAACACAGGGGCCCCACACTCAAGACCATATCTAACCCTAATAACCCCACAAAGGTTTTACCTACAAACACCATCAAAATATGAATTGGGGGATTACATGCCCAACACATCAGTAATTGAGGGACACATTCATACTGTAGCAATATACAAAAAGAGAAAACCATGAAACGTCTTCATTCATTGCTATAAAGTTTCATCATTATTTGTTTAAAAAAGATGGAAGGAATATTTCTATTCTAATTTTTTAGATTATACCTTAGTCAAGATATGAAGGCAATAAATATACCTGATATTATGTAAGACAACATTTAGGTCATTAAGAATAAAAACATTCCCAGTTGAAAGCAATCCTTTCTTTACAGCACATTCTTCCAGCTTATTTGATCATGTTAGGGAGTCCACGCCTTTCAGTGCCTTTTAAGCTATCTTGCAACTCTCTAAATTGTATCAGTAACAGCAATGCAAAACAATTCCTGTGTATAAATATGCACACTATGCAAAGTGGAGATATATTTGTTTTTCCCCTTCAACTGCTAAATCAGTTTTGTATCTTTTTTCAAATTTATTTTAATATTCCATATGAACAATTACATCTTCTTTAATTCTCTTTGGAACGTGAAATCTTTGGTAAGTTCCAAAATTAAAAATGGAAATAGATTGTCATGTTTGAAGATATGAAAAGTATGTCAATAAACTGAAGGGCTAATTCTCCAAAATATATTAAGTGAGAATGAAAGCCAGAATTGGGAACAGAGGAAGAATGCTTATGGATTACCTCCTTGGGTTTTGTTCAGATGTTCCTAATCATTGAACTGGAAATGAGTGATTGCTCTCAAGCAGAGGACCTGAAAGGTTTAGAAATCAGGACAATCATTTTGTTGTTGACCACAAAAACTCAGAATTGAAAGCAGTAGGCTGGAGACAAGACAGCAAATCAAGGATTGACAGGAAAGAAAAATTTGAAATGAAAAGGATGTTGAATAAAGAGAACAAGGGCAGAAGAAACAGCAATATTTACCAAATTGAACTAGAAAGGGAATATTAAAAAAATGTCTTATTAGAGTCATTACCTGGACTTTAAAAAGCAGTGTTTACATTCTTGCACTTCTAAATTGTTTCATTTCAGTCTGCAGATGTAAATGAAGAATACAAATTTGTACTGACCTGAAAACATCCAACCATCCAAATAAACCTAAACTCATAACTTTTTCAAAAGGAATAAAAGAGGCAGTCTTTTTCTCAATAAGTTCCCTTCCACTTGCAGTAAACAAGTGTTAGAAAATGGCCTGATCTTTATTTTCTGTACCTGTGGTCCTAGAGGGCAGTTTATCCCACTGGGAAGATTTTTTTCAAAGCCACCCAAGGATGTAGTTTGAAAAAAATCAATTTCTGATTTCTCAACTTCCACTTTTTAAAAAGTGATTTGCCTGAGAATGTGTTTGCATGTTCCAACAGATTTTCCCAATCTAATTTTCTTTTTGAAATTTCTTTCATTTCAAACAGCATACCCTTCACTCAAACTAAATTTTAGGATAGAGTATAGTTCCAGAGGCAAACATTTTCAGCCTCAAGAAAAGGGGTAATTTAAATTGCCTAAGTCATCATACATTTGTCTGATAACTTTCATTCTTATCACATGTTTATTTTTGTTGAGAAGGAAGTATAGCTTTAAGGCCAATATTGGGGTATAGATGTTTTTATTTACATATATACTGTCATAGAACTACTTAATGTGAAATGTGAAAGTACAGAGAAGGTCCTAGAAAATATTCTACTTCTGAGGAAGTTTTCTTTTTCTTTTCTTTTCCTAACACTCTTCCTACATATTACACAATACATTTAAAATCTTTACTTAGCATTAAAAGGCCTACTTTTCCTTATATTTTTTTTTTTTAGTTTTGATTGACTTTTCAAAGTAGTAGGTTGAATAAGGTGCCTCTCAGTGAGAAAAGACTATACATTTAAATTTCTGGTTTCCCTTTATGGTTGGATCCCAGAACTGCACATGTCTGTGCAGTGTTTGTATAATGTAGCATTTTGAATTTTTGAATGCCTTATTTTGTGCTCTACACTTTGGATGAAACTTTTATTTATAGGCAAGCATATTTTAACATGAATCCATGTATCTTAGGTTTATAATCAAAGGTATAGTTCTTCCCAATCTATCACTACAATTTTTGAAATAATGAAAAAAAGATATACTGATCTTTTATGAGTATTAACATGTAGGAGATTGTTTTTAACATCTATGGGACAAAAAGAGTGAACTACAAAAGCAATTATTGTTCAGAAAAATAGTTGATACTTAAAACAGAATAAATATGCTCATCAAAAATGGACTACAAAATATTTTATTTTTTATCTAACATATTGCCCTAATTTTGGAGCTGTAAAATATACAAAAATAAGAAAACGTCTACTTAAGGGTACCATTCTAGGTACCTATGTTATCTAGACTTCATCTTGTATAAGCACATATTTATATTTCCTGTGGTCTACAATGTCCACACAATATGGATAAGGAATTAGAAAATAGAAGTTATAATTTTGGTAGTAGATTTTGGAAGTTATACAGTTAGTGTTAAGACCAGGGTTGGAAATGACAGTGGAATGTGATGGACATTATTATCCAAAGTACATGTAAAAAGACATGAATGAATTGGTATGAATATACTTTGTATACAACCAGAGATATGAAAAATTGTGCTCTATATGTGGAATAAGAATTGTAGTGCATTCTGCTGTCATATATAAATTTTAAAATTTATTTAAAAAATAGACCAGCGTTAGAATAGGTATAATCCTGATAATTAATGTTCCATAATGGAGTCCTTAGTTACTTACAAATAATGTTATGTTCAAAAGGACAAAAAGGGCATAAAATAAAAGTATGAAGTTATTTTTAAATTAGAGACTTGAATTAGATGTCAATTTGAAGAGAAATTGACCAAAAGTGACAAACTTCAACCTGGGCTCCAACTCTTATTCATTTGCATGGTAATCTATTATCACTCAAAGGTCAGTGATATGGGCACACACTTTGTTTTAAAAATTAAATAATAAGTCTGAAAAAATCATGACTTGAGGATGATTAAATTTGGGAAACCAAAAAGAGCAATGGGGGACCCTGTAAAAAATTCAAGCATTATAGAAATGGATTTTAGATCGTCCATATGCTCAAGGAAAAAAAGCACATAATTGACCATCATTTTAAACAGAAAACAGCCCACACAAACAGCACATTTCTTCTTTCTGTATTTGAAAATGCAAACTCTCAACTAAAAAAGATTCTTACTGCTTTACTTCCCTAAAGATATATGACAGACACAATTAAATATCTCAGATATTTAACTGGTGAAATACATTGACATCTTTCAAACATATGTTACCAGCACCCTTAATGCACACTAACTTATGTTTGTAAAGCCCAACTTTTCTCTTCTTCTGGAGGTGGGAAGATCTTTCCCATGCAGGCACATCATGAGATTTCCTCTTGCCTACTCAGAGCGAAACAATTCTTAGAATAAATGGATGAGGCGACACCTGCCTATAGAAGAAATCTTACAAAATTGTTGGGCTTATGTGGATTTAAGTAAGATAAAGAAGGAAATAGAAAAGAACTACAACTCTAGACTTATTTTGGATACCCACCAAGTAAAAGTAACGCTATAGAGACATAAAGCGCAGATACAGAGAAAAAGCTCTTCATAATGCAAACAGAAAAATAATTAAATGAGGAAGGTGAGGAAAAAAGAAGGCAGACACAGAGATTATAAAACCAAATTACATGTCAGAATTGTGTTTCTGGAAATGGTAGAATAGCTTCTGTCAAACAAATCTTACCATAGATAGCAATTATTAAATTTGGATATAATATTTCTCAAATCCACTATTTGAAAACACTAGAGAAAAAAAATTCAGGTCAAAAATAGAGAAAAATTGACCTGTTTTGTTCTTGTTTTTAAGTAGGCACCTCCGTTGCCCAGGCTGGCCTTGAACTCCTGGGTTTAAGTGATCCACCTGCCTCAGTTTTGCAAGTAATTGGGACTATGGGGTATACCATTGGTTCTGGATAAGAGTTGGCTTTTAAAAGAAGAAAACATGTGCTGGGTGAGATTCATGTTTATATGGCTCATTACCAAAGTCACTCTTATTGAATTGAGTGCAGAGCCCCCATAACTCCAAAAAGAGACCAATAGCTCTTCTGATGTTAGGATGAAATGTATAGTGTCTGAAATGTGCTGGGGCTGAGAATATGATTTGTGGCAGACAGAAGGAGCCACAAAAGACATAAACAAGAAAATTTCCATTGTAACTTTACCCAAAACTTTGGCTGGCACTATAATAGGATATGAGTGATAAAGATGTCAAGAATCCTAGCAAAATCATAAGTGGAAGGCCTAAAGAAATTACAGGAGGGATAACTTCAGAACTTGAGTCCAACTAAATTAATCATCTATTTGAACAAAATCAATACCATTCAGAAGTAAATAAATACATCTACTTTCTTTGCAACACATCAAATATAATACCAAGCATATAATGAAAGTACAGTAAAATGGCAGAAAAACGAGAATAAAAATCTTGGAAGCAGTTTAAAAAAATGTGACAGAAACCACACACATGGTGGCTGACTCAGCAGAAGTTAAAACAA
This sequence comes from Marmota flaviventris, assembly GCF_047511675.1. Taxonomy (NCBI): domain Eukaryota; kingdom Metazoa; phylum Chordata; class Mammalia; order Rodentia; family Sciuridae; genus Marmota; species Marmota flaviventris. The sequence goes on from NC_092504.1 coordinate 99,990,440, forward strand.
ACAAACAAAAGTTGAGAAGCATAGAGGGGCAAAGCTTTCTTTTCTCACCCATTGCTAACTTCATGGCTGAGAGACCCTATAACAAAACATGGAAAAGAAATATACATTTATTTAACACAGTATAAATTCTACATTATTCAGAAGTCAAGATTTCTTCATTTATTTACAAAGAAGTCAGGGAATTCTGAGTACTTGCATGCCAAGTTTGATGAAGAATTGGATAGTTGTGGAGAAGTGTGATTGGATAAAAGGAGTATGATCTAATGGCAATAAAATGGGGGATTTAACAAGACCTGTTGGTCCTCTTCACTGAGTCTGTATCTTTAGAGATGTCACTCCTTCATTTTTCTAGGGTGGGTAACTATGGAGTGAATGTCTTTCCCACTTCCATGGAAAGTTGGCTAGGTTTTACAACCTGCTACAGAGGAGAAAGATAAGAGTATAGTAAAGTTGGCTTTTCTACAACTGCAGTTCTCAAATGTCAAGGTGCCAAATTTTCAGTAGCAGGTCCTGAGCCCAATAACCAGGCAATTACATCTTTAGAATGCCTAAACAAATTTTAAAAAGTCTGTATCAACCAAGAAATTTTTTTTCAAGACTTGAAAAGCAAATAACAAGAAATGTAAATAAATTAAAAATTGAATTAGTCATGAGGGAAGATCCTCCTCTTCAAGAAATAAAAATGAGTTTTAAGCAGATGGGAAACATGAATGTGTAGAAATTAAAATATGAAGACAAAAATAGTACTAAAAATGGTAAAAGTATCTAGATAATTATGTGAGTTGGTACTTTTTTCTTTTTTTAATTATTGAAGATATACATGACTATTTAAAACAAAATTCTAATGGTGTGATTTGGGATTTATGACACAGAAAAAGGTAAAATATAAAATTGAGATAGAACTTCAGGCAACAGTAAGTGGAAATACGTATGCAAATTTCTTGCATTGTTCTGGTAGTGGTAGATTAGTAATTCTCAATATATTGTGATAAATAAATTTACATATTAAAATCCCCTGAGAAACTATTAAAGTAATTCAAAGAAGTAAAGGAAAATCTTATGATAATTTAAAGTTGAACATTGATAAGAAATTGATAAACTTAAAAGTACAAAAATGGGTTAAAATCATGTTGTAAATTAGAAATAAATAATATAAGTTAGACTTTCTATATTAATAACAGACAAAATTGACTTTGAGGCAAAGAGTATTACCAAAGATGGGCAAGATCATTTCAGATATAAGTAATCAATGAAGAATGGAAAGTTTTTCAAGAAATAGTGCTAGAACAATTATATATTGACGTGGAAAAGAAAAACAGACATATTTTCTACATCATTGTATACAAAGCTAGAGATAAATCATAGACTTATATGTGAAAGAAAGTCAAAACAATAAAAATTTTTTGAAAAAATAGGAGAATGTCATTGCAAGTTGGGAGTAGGCACAGTGTCTTCATACAGAAAAGCAATAACCTGATAGATTAGGTAAAAAAAATCCTGATTGTGAGTTGCATTGTTAAGAAAGCAAGTCAATAGGCCATACAGAGGGAAAATATTTACAACAACAACAAATGTATGTGTGTGTGTGTTTGTATGTGTGCACGTGTGCATATGTGTTTATACATACATGCAGATATTGTACAAATTTGACAGTCTTCTATATCTTTCAAGCTTGACTCTCACCTTGCATAGGATATGTATCTTCCTTGATTTTTTTTATATGGCCCCATAAAGCTAATGTCATCCGAATACATGATATATTTAAAGTTTTGTGGGATTTTAGAAGATAAGAGAGTTAAAATCCCTAGGGAAAAAAAGAAATGTTTATTATTGTCTGCTCTGCTTTGGTATAAATGACTAATTTTTTTTCTACTTGGGATAGATGAGAACAAATTCTCCAAATTAATGGCTGTATGCCATGGGCTTATCTGAGCTTGTATTAATCTTCTCTAGCCAAGATCTTGTAGCATGTTACTACATTGAAGCCACTACTTTGTCAAGCTTGTTTTCATCTTCAAGTAATCTTCCAGGAGCCATTCACTTTCTGTAGGAGCATGGAAAACAAATTAAGTTGGAAGATAAAAATGACCACTACTTCTTCATCCTTTATGTCTTTAAAGGTAGTATTCATCTCAAACTTTTCTCCCTATAACAAGATGTTATTATTTTTATTTGCTCTAACAAAATTTAGAGAGAGCAATTTAAGACATCATGTAGTCCTCTCCATTAGACAACTCTTTATTCAAACACAGCAAGGTCCTATCATGGAGGTAGCAACAACTGCTAAATAAGTGAATTCCAACTAAGCATTCAATGAAGGGGGACATGACCATCCAGTATTTCCATGAATGTAAGAGACACAGTGTGAGCTGCACTTTGCTTACTACTCAAATTATTACCTACTTTGCCCACTTTTGCATGAGGCCATGATGATTTTTTCTCACACTTGGGTATTCTAAACTTAGATCCTGTGTTCAAAAGACTTCAAAACATCTAAGTTTTATACTTTCTCCAGTGCACATATAATTGAAAGAGTAGAAGAATATATGTTTTTATATATTCATATATATTTATATATGTATACATATGCACATGTATATATAAATATAGGTTTATACATGTGCATATGTATATACACATATAAATATATAATATGTATTTATATATGTATATATTATATATTTATATAATGTTATATATTTATATATGTGTGTACATATATAAATATATAATATATATAAATCTATGATATTTATACATACATGTGCATATGTATACATGTATAAATATATATCATACATATATATATATATATATATATATATATATATATATATATATAATTACTATAGTGTTGCAAAATTATTTGGGGCTCACAGTTTCAGAAGTCTTAGTCCATAGATGGCCAATTTCCTTCCTCAAGGCCCAATGTAAGGCACAATATCATGGTGGAAGAGTGTGGCAGAGGAGCAGGTCAGGACTAGGGATCAGAAAGCATAGTAACTACTCCACTCACAAAGACACAATATAAACCCCAAAGGCCCACAATGACTCACCTCCTCCAGCCATACCCTATCTGCCTACAGTTATCACCTAGTTAATCCATTGTACGGATTAATGCACTGATTAGGTTAAGCCTATTATAACCCAATCATTTCACCTCTAAACTTTCTTGCATTGTCTCATGCATGAGTTTTTGGGGACACTTCATATCTAAACCATAACACCTGGATTACTTATAAACTGTGAATAATTATAAACTGTGCTGCCCATTCTTTTCACTTCTAAATTACACCATCTTGTGTTAACCATCTCCACAACTCTCTGAAGTTCAGGAATGTATAGTTGACACTCTACTCTTAATGATTACTTAAAGTGATGTAACTTCCAGGGTTTTTATGATTAAGCAGTGAAAACTGGTCTGTTTAGTCTATCCAATCATCAATCAACCTTGGCTCACAGAGGGGAGCCACCACTGAACATCTTATTATTTCTGGTGATACATACTTCTATAATCTTAAATATTGCATACTCTGCGTAATATGTACAACATAGTTATCTGGTGGTCTTCCACACCAGCTAGTTATGATTATCTTATATTAATTCCATCACTATCTGCTATGGCAATTCTAACCTTGTTCAACATAACTTATCTCTATTCCATGATTTCAGGAAATATCCCAATGATGACTGGTATAATCTCCTGGAGTTCTATATCGAAGATAATACTCCTAAATCAATAAACTCTCACTATTTAATTTTATATTCCAGACCTCTTAAACAAGTAACCTGAAAATCTGACACCACTAGATCCCTGAGTACGTATTGCCTAGTGCCTTTAAGGTATAGTCCCTATCTTCCCTTAGCATTTCTAGGATATTGTTTCCAGCTGGCGTATACTGCAATATAGTCATAGTTTAGTCTTATCATACAGGAGGGGAAGAAGGAAGAATCCTGGGAGGGAGGAATATTGCTTTAACACAGGATTCTGCAGGGTTGCAAGTGATGGCTTTTCAAGAGTTAGTGCATTATTGGAAATATCAAAGAAGTTCAGGCAATCAAATCTTCATGTGACCTACTCATGGGCCTTTACCTCATGGATCCAGGGTTTCAAAAACAGATCTCTGATTTAGAAAAACAGTTTTGTCTCAATAAGGTAAGTGGTCTTTGATTCTCAGCTTACCAGCTAGAAAATTTCTTGGATGTTACCAAAGGCCCTTTGATTTTCACATTTGAATTATAATTGTCAGATATGCAATCTGAACGGTTCATTCTATTTCCAGTATCAGTGTTGCTAAGCAATAACTATTTGATACCTTTAGACAAGTAGCTATCTCAAACATCTTGAACAATGAGCCTGCCATTTCATCCCCTTTCAAGGTATGCACTTTTTCCCTCCCAACCACTTCCATTGAATATTGTAAGAAACAGACCACTGCCTTGCATCAGGGGCTGTTTGTGTTTCGCTTACTGTTAGTGATTGTATATTCATTGACAACCAGACAATAAATAAACTTATTACCTCTTATTTTTTAACCACTCTTACAACCAGTTATGGTTGATTTGGTTCTGTAGAAATGCATATCAAAAAAAACTTTAGGATAAATAAATCTTTTTGGAATCAGTATTTGCAAACTAAAAAGAATATAAATTCAACTGTGCAGAGGTAGCACTTGAACTCTAATAGAAGGCAAAGTTTCAGTCAACCTAGTAGGGAACCTCTGAAGCAAGCATTAAACATGAAAGTGGCCCTTTAAAGGCTGAAAAGACCTGATCTTTATACCCCTGCTTCACTCAGTCAAAGAATATTGGCTGCTTTTGAAAGAGTATGTTTTTAGTCAGGATTCTCCAGAGAAACAAAACCAATGGAATGTGAATATATATAAAAGAGAGAGGTTTATTGTAAAGAAGTGATTCAAATAATTATGAAATTGGCAAGTTCAAAACCTACAGGATAGATTAGAAGACTAGAGACCTAAGAGAGATGATGCTATTTTTGAGTCTGGAGGCATTCTACCTGAGAATTCTCTCGTTCAATGAAAAAAAAAAATCATTTTATTACATTCAGGACTTATAGGGGTTGGATAAGATCTACCCACATAGTGAAGGGCAGTGGTCTACTCGAAATCCACCAATTTAAATGCTAATCTTATACCATCCTTCAAACACTCTGAATATCTACTTAGATATCTGTGCACTCTATGTTGATACATTCCACTAACCATAACCAAAAAAAAAAAAAAAAAAAAAAAATGACCCTAGAACTAGAGGTTCTCTACTGTGGCAACTTTGAGTGAGCTGCCTGCCTTCCTGATACCTGGACAAGTCCTTTGAAGGAGAATACAGACATGGCACATTTCCATGTCTACCTATGTAGTTTTGATTCTGAGCTCATTTTCACTGAGAAGTATTTATTCTGTGTGAGAGGCCAGTTCAGGAAACACCTGAACTGTGAATATGTTGTATTTTATTTAGTATTTTCTATAGAAAATGCTGTATTTTATTTATTAGTTTCTTTCATTAGTGAATCAGCTTTCATGTTAACTCTAGTATTTTGGAATTCTCAAGTCATATCATCAGATAGTGGTGTGTGATTTTTGTTATTAATATTAGGTTCTAAATAACAAACTCTCTTGTTGCTTCTCTGAATTTTTCAGTGGAAAAATCAAAATGTCCACAATGTGTTAGATCTTATAGGAGAACAGTATTTTAATAATGGCTTTATTTATAAATTTGGGGCAAATATTGAAAAGAAGCCTTTCTTTTTGTGATGTTCATGTTAAATCCCTAGTTGCTAGCTATATCTAGTTGTTCCCTATAACTATGACTAATCTCATGGGACTCAGTTTCATACATAGCTTACTTTTAATTTTATTATCTGATTTTCAGAGGGGGGTTGTGATAAAGTTTTTCTTTCTTTATCCCTTTACTTTTGTCCAACTCCTATGTTTAAAATGATGTCTATTCTATATTTACTATTCTTTCTAATTTGAAACAAATTTCACATTAAATAAATTCACAACTTCTTTTTCAGAAGAAACACTCATATATAGCATTTACAAAATTAAAAATGTTTGTCATAGAGATATTTGCTAAAAAGAGGCTGGAAAACTTCATTATACATCACAAGAGCAGTTCATTAAATTTAAGTGAACAGCCATCATGATTTCCCTGGAAACGAGGGGTTTTCTAGGGTGGAGAACATTCAATTATAAAATCAGGAAAGACCTGGAAAAAACAGATTGCTGTTCTTACCCTAAACATTTTGGCATTAGCAATATAAAATTTTTATAAATTTTTATTACATTAGTAATATAAAAATTATATTGTATATTATAAATCATTTTCACAGTTACTTGTTTATGATTTTTTTAAATTAGTTTATGGTTTTAATAACCTAGTTAAAGAGAAGATAACAGGTTCTTATTTCTTCATTTATCCAACTAGTTGTTTTGACAAGTCACCTTTTATACAATCTGGATAATTTCAATCATAATTTAGTATTATGTCAGCATAATTTGGTACTTTAATAAATAATTTAATAATCTATTCAATTCAGAGTAGTCATCCAGTGTACTTTCAGTTTTTCCTATCATGTAGACATACCAGAAAGATACCACCTAAAAACCAAATATCTGGGATTATGAAGATTGGCAAAGCAACTCTAGGAAAAGACAGTAGTAGAAAGCTATTACAACAAAACACATATTGCAGAGGATAGATATACTCCAGAATAGAACAAGATCAATGGGGATGTAAGGAAGCAACAATGGGTAGGCAGTTATGAACTGAACCCAGAGGATTTTCTGTCCAAGATGTCATTAGCACATCTTTCTCACAACCATACTCCTCTCCCTCTCACAAATTACCAACAGAATATGTTTGCATCAGCACTAAATGAGCCCCACAAGGATGTAGGTTGTTGAGTATGTAGGCAGGTACTCTAGCTCCCTATTACCTTGAAAACAACATAAAGCCTCAGGACCTACTCTTATTTCCTGACAAGAGGATGGGTCTCTCAGCCATGATAACCAATAATAGAATTAAGATTTTATGACCATATAAGTGCCCAGCTCCCTTGAAACTGATGAGAACCATCTCAAATTTCCAAGTCGAAAATCATAAGAACCACTTGTTGTTGTCTCTGTTTGCTTTTTTAAAAAGCAGATATTATTTATTAACTAACCAGATTACAAAAATCCTATTGTAGATAACCTAGTTCATCTATCCCATTAGTCCATTGTTCTTAACTTCCCAGTTGTCAGCATCTTCACTTTCTACAAAGTATATTGGGTTTTTTATTCATTCCATAACTTGGAGAAGATAATTGAAAGAATCATAGAAAGTTATTTGTTATTTTGAAGCATTTTCCAACCGTACACACCTCATGAATCACATGCTTCATGCAGATTATACTACTTTTACCAAGTGTGTGTAATCCAAATTCTTTTCTAATTTATTTTTGCTGTAACAATGCTTGTACATTAGTCCATTTATTGATCTTTGGATTAAGCATCTTCATACAATATAGGGTTCTATAACCCTCAGTATATTAATTGAAGACCTGTTGCATTTAACAAAGGTGCTTTTGAGGACATGGCAAAGGAAGAAAAGCTGAAACAACTTTTAGATCTCTGCATTCACACCACTAACATCTCTCAATGGCAAATGCAAATTTGGCTTATTCAGGTACATAGAAGTTGCCAGCTGTTCTTGACATGCTAGCCATTCTCAGTTCTATATGTCTTCCTGTATTCTTTGTGGTAGAGTGCTTGACTCTTTATTTGGTAAACCTCCATATTCCCTTTAAAAGTATCTTTTTGACAGACTTCTTTCTCAAGGGTTTTAACTTTTGCCTTGTAAAATTCTATTGCTTTTTTCCTAAGGGTTTATTCAACAGGAAACTTATTTTCCTTTCTCTGAAACCCTTATGGTTCTAGCCAGAAAATAGGAATTTGACACATACACTTAATAAAGACTTTGGTTGAATAAAAATGGCACTAAAATGAAAATAAACTAAGTAATGAAAAGCATATTTCATAAGCACCTGATTTATGTATATACCAGCTTCATTAATTGAATGTGACCTAAATTGTCTCAAAAAAATCATTAAGCCTACCAATGAAGGAAAAAAAAATACCTCTAGATATTAAACTCTATTATACTGGCCAAAAAAATCTTGACTATTTAAACAAGGAATATTTTAAAATTACAAGTATGAAATGTTTATAGTCAAATACAAGCATAAATGAGAGTACTATAAAGCATGTATTTTTTTAAGAAAGGAACAGCAAATATTTTTTATTAACTCTTTTTTTAAATAACACATGATATCAAAGAAAGGCTTAGCAAAATAAGGGTAAATACTTACCAATCTTTTAAGAAAAAAGCAACACAAGCAAATTTTGGATTGTAGCTATTCTTGGGAAAAATACATATCTATGTCATGGCAGTAATAAATGGTATAAACTATAATGAATACAAACAAAACTTTTTGTTTAAAAAAAACCTACATAATGTATCAAATTATTTGAAGACAAAAGTTATTGTAAACACCAGGAGAACAATGACAACAAAACTTAATGAAAGTCATATTGGTGAAATAACATTCAAGCTTTTTCATTTTTAAATTGGCTTTTTGCCTCCTAAAATACTTTATTGTAGCCACTTAACCAAAGTATGGATATAAAAGTTTTCCTTTATTTAGGGCAGTTTTTTGTTTGATTTTCTCGACATTTTATTTGTTTACTTTAACAAAATTATTAAAGACACTTAAGTGTTGCATAAAAGTGAGAAAATGATGACAAAATTAAAGTTTAAAAATATATCAAGATAATGCATAGCCAGATATATCTGAGGAATCAAAAGTTCTAGAGTGTCTTGGAGGGATTAACCCTTGTCAAAATAAAGATTCCTTCTTTCAGAAAGGAATAGGAAAAAGAAAGGAAATATACTGTTAATTTTGTAGAGGATGTCAAGAAATCATCAACTCCTATAATTTTTGGAAGAGGAAGGAGCATTTAGAGAAAATTAAAACAAATGATAGGTAGAATAGCATGGCTAATTTAGGAAAGAGTGTGTTTGTACATTGATTGCTTAGTTAAGTTGAAGAGAAATTTCCTGTATGTGAAAAATTTTCAAGCATTGCTCAGAAGCCTTGGCACAGGCAGAGAAGGTCAACAACTAGAAGATTCTAGGAAGACAGTCAAAATAAAACTAAAGAGTGGGTATTGTCAAAAGAGTAGTTCAATCATAAGACCATCAAATCTAACTGGATAGTAAAAAATAAAAATAAAAAAGGAAGTCAGAAAAATTTTGAAAAAGATAAATGGAACAGAGGCCATAAGGTCCCTATAAAGTAGAAAAAGAGGTAACAGGAGAACTAGTGAAGGAGCTGAAAATTAAGAGTTTGTGGCCACAGTCTGGGTGACTAAAAATATGATATTATGGCTGAACAGTCAAGATGAGTCCAAGGGTGGCCACGAGAGGGGTATCTACAATAGAAGTTAATTAAGCAAGGCTTTTGTGTGGTTATTTGGATAACTTCCATGTCTGTTGAAGACATCCAACATGGTAAGAGCTTACATAAACAAGATGGCACAATTTCATGCACTATATAGTCAGTAAAATATCTTGATATAGTCAGGAACTATATAGTCAGTAAAATATCTTGATAAATAGAGGTAGAATGTGGCATGAACTTCAAAGTAGAGAACTTTAATCATGATGACAAATGTACAATGTTTTGAATATAGCAGTGGGTACATGGAAGAACATTGATTGTAGAAACTCAAGTATGAAGAAATGAGTAGCTTCCACCTCCTAGGGAATCTGAGAAAGTATTAATGCTTAAAAGAGAGATTTTTGTTTTGTTTTGTTTTTTAAACTTAGAAAAACAGGAATCTTAAAGGACAGAGAGAAAGGATCAAGAGGAAACAAAATGCTGAATATTAATGTCAGGATGAAAGAACTAGGGAAGACATGGGAATGCATTCTGAGTGTTGACCAAAAATAAAAGAGCTGTGAGACATGGTAAATGCAGTCTACTCCATTGGGTAGAGGATTGCTGTCAGGGAATGGAGGCTCAATGACTTGGACAGTGACTATCAACAATAGTGGTGTGGGTTCTGTGAACCTGGAGAAGAGTCATTGGTTGGCTGTAGGGTTGAGAGGGTACAGGAAAAGTAAAATCAAAAAAGTAATTATGGTCAGAAAATTTTGGAAGACGGCTGAGTAGACTTCAGAGCTAAGCATAGCAGACCATGTATTCAAACTAACTTCAAAACACATGAAGATATTGCTTTGATGATTGTGATAATGTATAATATCTACTTATTTTAGATTTAGAGAACATTTATTTTATCTAATACATCTGATTTATATTTTATGCTCTAGATACAAAATATCTGTCACTCGTGATAAACTTGTGATGCAAAATTTAGCACTACTTCTACAAAACTAAGAATTATTATTTTTAATGGATAGCTTTCCTGTAGTACTTTTTTGCCTTCTTATCATTGCATCTTTAGCAAATCTCAGGAGTAAGCACTTTACTATATGGACTACACAAAATTGATCTCTGAGTCAATTGCTGGAGGTTATGATTTTTATCTTTGTCTCCATTCCGTTTACCTCTCATGCTCTTTTAGGCTTGTGCTTTTTTCTTTTTTTTCTCCTCCCTTCTTTCCTATACTGACTCCTTCTTTTCTCTCCTGCTTTATTCCTTCATATGTATTTATATTTTCCTTTTTAAAGATCATCTTGCTTTTTCCTCCTATTTTTCTTAACAATCTTTATATTTGATTTCTTTAATGTCCTAAAGCATCCCATATTTTGAGGTTTGTATATCCATTATACAATAATAGAAAGCAATATGGAGAAGCAAAAGTATTTTGCTAAACTAGTGAGAACAATATGGAAAAATAATATCAAAGAGAGTTACAAATGAGAAATAAAGGGGAAACAATGAACAAAAAATTGTTGAGAATGGAAGTTCACATTGAATTTCTACAAATAAACATAGTGAATGTCTCCTAATAAATAGCACTCAATGGATTAAGAATAAAATAAAATTGTAGCCATGGAGTAACTGAGATATCTAAAATATTAGGTAGATTTATTTAAACATAAACTATTGTCTCCTTAGCTCATGGTTTTATGAGTGTTATTTCTTATTTAATTACCTGATTAACCATAGTTTATATCTGGGTTTGTTTTTATAGACAAACCTTCTTTAATTTTACTCTGTTTGGCAGAGCCACAACAGTCTACCAGGGGAAAAATGATTCTTTCAGCTGAAGTAGCAGTAACTTGAGAAAATATTACCCCAGGGACAAAAGAAATAAAGTTAAAGGCCAGAGGGGAATGAGCTTACTATATATAATATCCCAAGGAGAAAAACTATTCTGAACCTGACAACGTTGAAAATTCTTAGTGGTCACTTTGTTGAAAGTTGAGTCATAGATTCCACCTATGGTGAACAATTGATAGCTGTATAATTTTGAAAATTTTCTCAGTTGTTTTTTATATTGTGTGAATCAGATTTTCATTACTGTGACCAAAATACTCAGCAAGAACCACAAAAAGAGGGAAAGTTTATTTTGGCTCATGGTTCCAGAGGTTTAGTATATAGGTTGTTCAGGTCCATGGCTTCTGGATTCAAGGTGATGCAGGACATTGTGGCAGAAGGGCATGATGGAGGAGTGCTGCTTCATTCAGAAAGCAGAGAGAGGGAATGGAGAAGGGACCTACATGGAATATGAACCCTTCTAGGGCGTACCTGCAGTAACTCACCTGATTCGGCCATGCCTCACCTGCCTATGGTTATCCCCCAGTCAGTTCATTGAAGTTAGGATGGACTTACAAAGTTACAACTCTTATAATCTATTCATTTCACCTCTGAAAATTCCTGCATTATATAGGAGCGTTTGGGGAACACTTCATATCCAAACCATAGCATTCCACCCCCAAGCCCCAAAACTCATGTCCATCTCACAATGCAAAATGTATTTAGTCCATCTCCAAGTGTTTTGAAGTTTTTGCCAACACTGCCTAAATATCTAAGTCCAAAGATTCTTCTTAGACTCCAGGCAAAGTCTTGGCTGTGAGTCCTTGAAAATTCCAAAACAAGTTATATATCTCCAATATGCGTGGTACAGAGTAAACATTCCCATTCCAAAAAGGAGTAATGGTGGCATATATAGAAGGAATGGGGCCAAAACAAGAATTAAATCCAGCTAGGCAAATAGTCTTATAATTTCTCATACAGCATCTGGGACATAGGACATCATTTTCATTATAATTATCAATCCAATGTATATTAACATTTGAAGAGGTTATAATGAAAACATATGCTCTGTTCACAATTTTCTAGAAATTTCAGTAACTAATTTCTGAAAATGTTTACTTAAGTAATGATTTTCTAAATTTGGAACCATTAATTGATCATGTGAATTATTTCACTGAAAGTGATTGAATAACTCTTTGATGTTTACTTCCATAAGCTGAATCTTCTAAGTTTCCTTTACTTCTCAGATAGTGGAAATATGGGATCTCTACTGCTTCAGAGAATACCTTTCACATTTCAACAAGTTACTCAGCTACAACTTTCTAAATTTCTCTCAATTTCATCGCATTTGAGAAAATCATGATGGATTTCTTTGACCTATATATAAAAGTCCATGTCCTTAGTAATGCTGTCACTGTTCTTGACTGTCTTCTCTTCCCTTTGCAGCTTGTCACATTGACTTCAACACAATAGCAAACAAGCAACCATTCTGTGCTCTCTCGGCTATAAATATCTGTCCTTTAATGAATATGCACTTTCAAAGCTCAGTGCCCATGCCATGCCTGTGCCTCTTCCTGTAATATCCATTTACCATGGTTTTGACTTTTCTTTTTCTCTTTTAACTCTATTTCAAGAAGATTCTCAGGATATCACCCAAGTTCTGCCTTGTGACTGGCACATTTTTCATATAGCAGTAACTGGACAAGATAAATAAAGGCTAGAAATGAGAGGAAGATAGAGAGCACATGAATTAGGGAAGAAAGAAAAGGACCGAACATGTAGAGAAGAAATACAGATTTCCTGTTGAAACAGATGTCTCTGAAAGTGAAGTGATCATTTTTGAGTGAATGCTAATTCTAAAAATAATAATAATAATAATTTAACTATTTTATATTTTGCAGGGGAGAAAAACAGATTTTAACTCAGTTTTAGAAGATAGGTTCTTCATTAACAATATGAAGAAAATCAAGGACATATATAGAAACTGTACCCTGTAACCTACCCTGGGGAATAACAACATCATATTTTTGGTACAGAGTGTTAGTCATCATGCTAAATGCTCTACAGGCAATGTCAATTATCCATATGTTGTTTCCAACTTTTTCCTACAGACATTATTTCTGTTCTATATTATACAGTCATATGTTGCTTAATGGCAGAGATGTTTTGAGTAATGCATCATTAAGTGATTTCATCCTGTGTGAACATAGAGTAAGTTTCCACAGATCTACATTAGCCTATGTCAATCAATTGAGGTGCTTCTTGAAGCAATCAAGAGAGGAGGTAAACATGAGATATATGAGCATGCTGCTGACATAATATGGCAGGATATTTTGCAGTGTTTTTTTTTTTTTAATAAGCAAAAGTGCATTCTAAAATAATGACAAAACACATGGTATAGAAAATACAGAAAACAGTAACAAAGTTGACTATCATCATTGTCAAATGTTATATACTGAGCATAATTATATGTGCTACATTTTTATACAAGTAGTAGTGCAGTAGGTTTGTTCATAAAAATATCACCACAAATATGAGTAATGTATTGTCTATGACATTACAACATCTAAGATGTCACTGGGAGATAGGAATTTTTTTCTCCATTACTACTTTTGTAGATTACTTTGCTATATACAGTGTGGCATCAATGACCAAAATGTCATATGGTGGGTCACTATACCTCTAAATGCTTGATTTCATTGAATCTTCACCACTATTTTCATGTTGCAGATAGGGTAAATTAAGATAAGCCTTAATCTATATACTCAAGATGTAGATTGGAAAAGACAAAATTTTAAAATTAAAAAAATGCACTAATTTTCAAAGGTCACACAAAGAACTAGGATCAGAAGCTAAGGACTTTGCTAAAATCAAGTCTCTTTTCATTTTTTCATACTACAAAATAAATATAATTTATTAAGTTTTGAAACATTATAAAAGGTTGTTAAACAGGTTTGTGTCTGCTTTGGGAGCCTATGCATCAGAACAGTGCTTTTTCTTTTGAAAATGCAAAGTTGAAGCTCCTTACTCTCTTGCCTATACAGGTGAATATTCTTAAAATCATGATTATAAAATTCTAGGTCTTCTTAATTAATTCTCCCCTTGTTATTGCCTTGTGCTCATAAATAAATGCACATCAAACACTGCTCTGAATTTTCCTGACTTCTTAAACTTTGGAAGAGAACATTAAGTGGTATTTAGTCACTCACAAAAGCTATCCCCCATTCATCAGCCTATTAGATGCAGCTAGTAATGCTAATGGGAGTGATTATAAAATAACAAAATCCCAGAGCTGGTATTTTTCTCTTCAAATAGGAAAGGCAAACTTAGTAATTACCTTGCATGCCTCATTTAGCAGACTGGCCAGAGGACAGGAAAAGGTTTATTCAAGAGATTTCATATGGGGAGAATGGAGACTCCTCAACTGAGAACCTGCTGTTCATTTCTTGTATTTTATATGCTATGCTGGCCCCACTACTGCCATTTCAAATTATTTCAATAACTCATATGTATTAAGACAGACAAGTTCTTTCCTACAGTTTGTTTTTTAAAACACTAATCCCATGCTATCTAATTCATCTGATATGTCTTTTTCTTTAAATTTGCCATGAGTTTGAGTAGCATCTTTCTCTTCAATTTGTTGCACTTAAAAAAGACTGAGAGAATTACTATACAGTGAGTGGTGATCTTCCAAATTTAGTCCCAGTCTAAAATGTCTCAGGTGGATCACTTTTTATTGTTAAGGCTCAAAGTAGGGCACACACTTTGATCATGAACACTGGAAATTTTGAAGGGGAGTCCTATACAGACATTAAATATGGAAATTTCATAGCAAGAAGGACTATGATAAATCACTGTGATTCTTTTTATTTGTTTTGTATTGATTGTTTATTCAATTTTAAAAGATACTTTTGATTTAATGAGAAGAAACAGAAAGAAGACCTAAATATCTTTCCTTAGTAAGATACAGTATCACTTTTTTACTTTTAAAATGAAGTCATAGACTCCACAGGTGGTGTAGAAAAATAGGACCCAACTTTGTACCTTCTTCAGAAAGCATTAGGCATACTAACACAGATGCTCAAGAAGTGTCCTGTGGTCATGTGCAAAAGTGTGGCTTTCAGAATCCATGTGGCATGCGTTCCAAAGAGTCCTTAGCAATGCTGAGGCTCATGTGATGTCAATTTTATTCTTTAACATAGAATAGAAGGTCCTCTAGGGCTGATATGTTCATCTAGTATATAGCTATCTAGAGTCCAAGCAGATAAAATATATTGTGCTTCAGATATAAACATGTATTTGTTGAGTTGTTCTCCATTGTCAGTAGCTGGAGATAAAATAATTAGTTGGACAATATGCACATTGGAAGAAAGAAGGCAAGTTGTAGAATTTGGGATTTAGAATCAGGAACACTTCCATTTAAGTGTCTACAAACAAGTATTTTAAATATATTTTTATTTGGCTCTGAAATAGAATGATTTGATAAAGTAATAGTGTAAGGCATCCTTGTAATACTAAAATGAGGTAATAGGGAATACATGTTAAAAACGCACAGTGCATATTAAAATTCAAGAACATTCCTTTGTTAAAACTACCACATATTTTGCCATAAATATCATTTATTTATCATGAAATTCTTATGAATATTACTAGAGATGAAATAATTGAGAAATTAAATGAGGAGTCTTGATTTTCCAACAGTTTTGGTTTAGGAAAACTAAGACATGAGACTCTGCTTTTCTCACTCTCTCAAAGACCACTGGAAAATTTTATTTCCTATCATTCATTTAATGATGTCTCTAAACAATCTTAACCAATTAAATGGATATTTCTGAAATAAAATTATTGGCATTTTGTTGATCACACAAACACACACACACATGCATACATACATATATATCTTTTTAAAAAGTAAAAGTGGATCCCTTTTTTTAAATTTTTTTATTGTTGGTTGTTCAAAACATTACAAATTTCTTGATATATCATATTTCACACTTTGATTCAAGTGGGTTATGAACTCCTATTTTTACACCATATACAGATTGCAGAATTACATCAGTTACACATCCATTGATTTACATATTGCCATACTAGTGTCTGTTGTGTTCTGCTGCCTTTCCTATCCTCTACTATCCCCCCTCCCCTCCCCTCCCCTCTTCTCTCTCTACCCCCTCTACTGTCCTTCATTTCTCCCCCTTGTATTATTTTTCCCTTTCCCCTCACTTCCTCTTGTATGTACTTTTGTATAACCCTGAGGGTCTCCTTCCATTTCCATGCAATTTCCCTTCTCTCTCCCTTTCCCTCCCACCTCTCATCCCTGTTTAATGTTAATCTTCTTCTCATGCTCTTCTTTCCTACTCTGTTCTTAGTTACTCTCCTTAAAACAAAGAAGATATTTGGCATTTGTTTTTTAGGGATTGGCTAGCTTCACTTAGCATAATCTGCTCTAATGCCATCCATTTCCCTGCAGGATCCCTGTTTTTAGGGCTCTTGTATGAGATGGAGATGACAAACATGGAATAAAACATCTGTTTGATACAAATAGTGATGTGTCAGGCAAATGAGATTAACTGGCCAACTGTGGAAGAGAGAAAGTCAGACAGCAGGAATGGCAATGTGAGGTCCTGGGCTAGTGACCCACAATGGCTATACTTACAATAACTGACTGAAAGGGAGATGGTGCAGTTTATTCAGATAGACCACAAAGGAGGACTGGACTTTGGAGAAGACAACATATCTTTTCTCTTTCTGCAGACATTGAGTCTCTAGTTTGCTCTTAGGAAGAAATCCTTCAGTCGATAGGCATTTGACTTTGCTGTACAGAGGAGAAATGAAGATTTGATATAATCATTTGGGCCTCTTATTACAAAGGTGATAGAATGTGAAATTTGACACACTAAAACGGGTTGTGGCTCAGTGGTACAGCACTTTTCTTAGCACGTGTGAGGCACTGGGTTCATCCTTGGCACCACAAAAAAATATAAAGTAAAGGTATATTGTCCACCTACACCTAAAAAAAGAATTAAAAAAAATGATTGTAGAAAAATCTAGGATAACTTGAATAGGAATAGGAGCACAAGAGGAAGCCTGTGCCCATAGTCTAGAGGGCTAAACAAACTCATAGGATTAGGCAGCATAGCTTAGTAAATCAGACTATAGACTATGGAGATGACCTCTTGAGTTTGAATGCTAGGGTTTCTAGTTACAATGTCTATGAACTTGGGCAAGTTACATGACCTCTTAGTGTATTGATTTCCTCACCTTTAACATATAATGACTCATAGAAATACTTAAAGAATCAAATTAATATACTTGGAAATGTGAACTAATGTTCTTTAGACATTACCTCATTTAGCCTCAAAAAACCTTGTGAGATTTGCATTTTTCTCAAGCATAGACTATGTGAGATGTAGAATAACTTAATCTAGCTCTTTCTGTTAATAAGAAGCAAGTCGAATATTTAAAACTACAGCATATTTAAAAAACAAAAATAGAGAAATAATAACAACACATATTAACTGTTGAGTTCCCAAAAAGTCATCAGAAACACCTGATGAACAAAGCTAAATGTATCGAACTTATGCTAAAAGGTGAAACTTCAATTTGACAATCTTGTTTTAGAAGTACTATCTTTATAAGACTTTAGAATCTAGGTGCATGATTTTAAGGTAGATTTTGACAACTCAGGAACTAGTTGGGATTTGGCAATGTATAGCCTCACATCTATGAGCTCAAGAAACAGTGAAGATGTGTCTTGGAAATATTGATGAGGAAGCTGTTAGAATACATGAGCTCTTCCAGGAGCAAGTAGCTGGATAATTTGGCTTTATCTCATCTCAGTATTTTTTAATGCAGGCATAAGAAATTATGTTGACTTCAGTTCTCAGCAGGAAGAAGCAAAATAACAGGAGGAGTCTATCTAACAGAGTGTCATTAAAAGTCCTCTGGAGAAACCTATGTGGATTTATAAACACACAGTCAGAATTGCTCAGACAAGTTTGGACATAAAAATAAAGGCCTTGTAACAAGAGTTTTTCAAATTGGAAGACATTTTCTAGAGGCACAGAAAATAAAAATGATTTGACTTTTGCCTTAATGAAAGAGTCCAACTTGAATTGGAACATATAAAAATGAATGACTTACAGAAACTTTCAATAGCAAAACTCTGAAAGCCAATTTAATGCCAACTTTTAAAGTATTGGTATATAAATTTCCCCTTTTAACCAATATTTTTAGTCTTTTTTAAAATTTTTCATTTTTCCACTTGTTTATTTTTTTCTTCTTCCTATTATTTTTATTATTATTACTCTATTTCATATACAATTAACTTATTGCCATAAGTGATCAAGTTGAAGATGTTTGATTTTATACTTATGATACTAATAAAATAGATGAAAATCATTTCCTTTTATAAAAACTTAAATGAACTCATATGGAGATTGAATAAGAAATGTACACTAATTTCTCATAGCACCGAATCATAACTTATCTCCATGAATACACAAATAGATAAGGCCTACATTGATATGGGCAACAGATGGGGTAAAGAGAACAAGACAGAGTGGGAAGCACACGCCGGACTCCACTGTTGCTAAAAATTCTCTAAAGATATTTGACATCAGTTTGAAAGAAGTTTGGAAGGTACAGCACAATCCGGGTAGTGTTTTATTCATATGGTGAGTTAGTGTGTTTTTGTGTGTGTGTGTTTGTGTGAATGTGGGTGTGTGTGCTCACAGGTGCTTCTAGGTATCATTTCGAAAATACTGTTTTTTTAAATACTGGGCTGAGAGCAAGCTAAGACAGAAATCTATGACCATCTCTGCTTTCTATGAATGTACCATCTCATGGGATGGTAAATTTTAAGTATGTGCCCGAATAACATCCAGAAAAAAACCGTTTGAAGAACCTGAATGAATTGCCCAAATAGAAAGGTCTGTTAAGAGTCACAGATAGAGAAACATTCTCCAATCTAAGTAATATCATAAGGTTAGAGAATACTAGCCAGGCGTTTGTGGCGCACACCTCTAATCCCAGTGGTTTGGGAGGCTGAGGCAGGAGGATTGAGAATTCAAAGCCAGCTTCAGCAATATAG
The DNA here is from genome assembly GCF_047511675.1 of Marmota flaviventris. Taxonomy (NCBI): domain Eukaryota; kingdom Metazoa; phylum Chordata; class Mammalia; order Rodentia; family Sciuridae; genus Marmota; species Marmota flaviventris. Next base: position 100,009,819 of record NC_092504.1, read on the forward strand.
CGAGGCCTTAAGCAACTCAGTGACACTGTGTCTCAAAACTTAAAAATACAAAAAGGAGTGGGGATGTGGTTCAGTAATTAAGCACCCCTAGGTTCAATCTCCAGTACCAAAGAAACAAAACAAAACAGAAAAAGAGAATAATGGGTATGATTGTTGCTGATGGGTTTTGTTTTGTTTTGTTTAATGTTGTACTCAAGAATTCAGAGTTTGATGCTTGTTTGATGCTTTATAGTCAACAATCTACATACTACATATGCTATTAAATCTGATAATTCAGTAGTGGGAGAATGAAGGGTGATTTATGAATTTTATCATATAATGAAAAAAAAAAACTAAGATTAATCCATGAGCTATATTCAATAAATATTAAATTGTTACTTTGGAAGTTGTGAAGAAAGGATACACAACATGCCAGGAGATACTGATCAATAAACTCATTTGGTAAGTCAAAGAAGGACATAACAAGCTAGCGTCTTAACTAGGATTTGATAGAATAAAAATCAACTTGACATTGACAGGGCTGATGAGGGGGGTTGGAGAGTTGAGAAGGGAAAATTATTCTAGGAAGAGGAAGAGAGTATGCTGAGTTTTTTAGACATAAGAAGGTTATGAAACCTGGTCACAGAGTTAAAAAGTAAGATAATAAGTTGGAGGAAAGTGGAGTTTGTGGGTGCAATGCTTGGATTTTAAATAGAAGCCTATATTGAATTTCCCTTTTACAAAATCCCTCTGTCTTGTTTAGATAATGAATTGCAGAGTGTTGTGAAGGTAGGGTACCATTTAGAAAACCATAGTATTAGCCCAGGCAAGAGAAATTTGAACTGGAGTATTGACAGTGGTAATTGAAGGATGTTAACTGTCTTAAAAGGTATTTAGGAGGCATTTTCAGTGACGAAATTGATATGCAGGGTCAAGTAGAAGATTGGCATCCTGTTGACTCCTAAATTTTTGATGTACCTAGCAATATGGTAGCACTAACATTCAGAGCATGAGGGGACCAGGTTTGGCAGGAGTGCATAAATTAGTTTTGAAAATATTGATTTTGCAGGTATAATTGTGATACTAATTAGATGTCTTCCACGAGTACAGATGTCTTCCATTTCAAACTTGAAGATGGTAAACAAACAAACATAAAACAGCATAAAATAAAAGCTTTTAAAAATTATAAGTGAATATTGGTACCCAGTACAATAAGATTAGTTTTAAGAGAGAGACATCCAGAAACAGCATTTAGTTCACATTTATTTTTTTAAAAGCAAGTCAGTAGAAAACTGGAGACTGAGATAACAAGTACAAATTAATTCTAAGATTATATAGGGAAATATGAAAATACTTAACTGCACAGAAGTGGAACCCTATATAGCTGCTTAAATTTTGTAACTCCGTGTGTGTGTGTTACTTCTATGTACCCATAGTTTTCTTCCAACTAAGTAATTCCCTATGACATGGAGATCTTTATTTTAAAAATAAAAAGTTCATTAAATATGTAGGATATTCACCAGTACTAAAAAGCCAGGCATGTAGTGTTCAGTATATTTACTTGTTATTAGACTCTAACAATTGTAAAGATAATTTGTTTTGATTTATTTGAAAAAGCAACAAGTCACTTTTTCCTATGTGTATTATATGTTACACTTACCTCCTCAGAAACATTCAGTTAATAAAATTTGATAATTTTGTTTGAAGTCTGCTCCTAGTGTACTGGTATCATTCACTATTATTACTCCTAGAATAAAATGGCATATGAAATGGCCTTACTAGAAATACCAGTCTACCATGCTTTCTGTGTTGGCTCTGAATATTCATGGTTGTGGTATTCCATTTGACTAACACTATGAGTATACATAATCTATTCTTTTCCAATTCACAGATTGTGCAAATATCCCAAGGGAATTTATGTTTTACTTAATCTACTGCAGCTCAAGAATGAAGAATTGGTCCTATGTATAGACAGATGTGGTATGTTTTGGTTTGGATATATGATTTTCCTCCAAAAGCTCATGTGAAAATACAGTACTGTTCAGAGGTGGAATGAATTGATTATGAGAGTTGTAGTTAAACAGTGGATTAATCCACTTGATGGATTAATAATTTGAATAGATTGGTAGTTACTGTTGGTAAATGGGGTGTAACTGATGAAAGTAGGTCACTTGGTACTTTATGGTTATATTTTGTTCCTAGTTCTTTGCATTATCTCTCCCTCTGTGCTTCCTTGGGTTCCAGGGACTTTCACTATGCCCTTCCTGCAAGTGTCTGGTCTCATATCAGGCCCAGAGTAAAGGAGTTGGCTGACCAGGGACTCAGTCTCTGAAAATATGAATTCAAAGTGAACTTTCCTATGTGTTAGATATTTATGAAACATAAATGAACTTAATTTTTAGACTCAGGTCCCATCCTCTAAATATTTCATTATACATAGACAATTATTCCAAAACCGGAAAAAAAAATATCTGAAATCCAAAACATTTCTGGTTCTTAGCTTTTGGGATAAGGGATGTTGGATCTGTACATGTTGTTATTACCTGTATCGGTAGCTTATTTTTTATAACATTTAAATGTTTCTTAAAATTTGATTTATAAAAATTGATAAATTTAAAGCATATTGAATGTATTTATTTTAGGGAAAATGAATTCCCAGGTCAATAACTATAAAGGTTAATGTATTGATTACTTATTTTTTAAATATTTATTTTTTTTTAGTTTTCAGTGGACACAACATCTTTATTTTATTTTTATGTGGTGCTGAGGATCAAACCCAGAGCCCTGCACATGCCAGGCAAGTGCGATACCACTTGAGCCACATCTCCAGCCCCTTGATTACTTATTTATAATAACTTCCTATTTTGTTCAGCTTTATTTTAGTAAGTATCCCTTAGGTCTCCTAGAAGTTCTTAATTACAGTTCCATTGCTGGCTTTACATTTGAATGGGACTAAATTAAATGTTGTCCCTGATATATAAATTTATATTGCTCAATGTAAGTATTTGAAAGATTGGATATCAAGTCAGAAAAAATACTTATCATTGATATTCAATTTAGAGAGCTATTTAATGATGTTTAGCTCAGAATTATGTGAACTTTCAGTAGGAACAATTTCATATTATAAGTTTTCTACTCCATCCACCTGTGTAATATTTCTCATCCCAAGGGGACTACCTTGAAAGAATGACCTCCATTATCTGAAATGTCAACCTCTCTGAAAGTTGCGTATTTCTCACCTTTTATAGCTATGACTCTTAGCTCACAGCAGCTATTAAAGACCTCTAGATTATTTTGAAAATTTCAGGTTTGAATGTTTATAAATGAGATAGGAAATAAAAATGTTCTATGACAGCATAATCTTTGGAACTATAATAGGGTGGATCATCAATCTTAAAAGAGTTTTTCTGTTGTTCTTTAAAAAGTTATCTGAACTATGCTATTATGTACTAAATTAGATGGTAAGATTTGTTTACCAATGAAAATCAACCAAGAAAGTGTCATTATAGGTCAAATTGAGAACTTCATTCTTCTTATTTAAAAAAAATATGTAACATATATATCCTCCCTGATCTCATCTGTGACCAAGTTTCCCTCCCAGGGCAATGAGACCTGGGCCCAGTGAGGGATAGCAGCCTGCGCTCTACCACCCAGCACACACAGCAGCATGTGAGAACCTCCGCCATCCCTGTACACCAGTGCACAGACTACCCGAGACAATAAGATTCTGAACTTTTATTTTCTGGCATGAAAAGTACAAATAATTAAACAATTTCATGTAAAAGTCTGTTACCGTGGCTAGGCCTGGAATCCTGGTAATAAATAGTCTAAATGCAAAAAAAAAAAAAGTAACATATAATTCAGATCACATTTTAAATTATGATAACAGATTTTGCTATTTTCACAGATGAAAATACAGTAATTGAAGGAGATGATTGCAGAAACTAACCACAATTAAAAATTACACCACACTCCAGTATAGATTTTTAGAGTTTGTCGTAGTCATTATAACGGTAAATATCAAAGCCAAAAAGTACATCAAGTTCTAGAGCTTCTTGTATAATCCTTTCTCAAGTACATCAAAAGCAGTTCTTCTTGATGCTCCTTCTTTAATAATAACCATAATACATTGAACATTTCCAGGGGTATAAAACTGCTATCTTCACCTTCTGAAATTTTCTATGGTTTCTGGGAAATGATATTTTTATTTGAAAACCAAATAAAGCATATATATTGAAAAAGTTCACACATTAATACTGCCAGCCCAGTCTGAGGCAACATCCCATAATCAAACATATTAGCATCATTTTAGTAAATCGTATAAATCATTAGAGTATATGGGATAAGTAAAGGTTAAAAATAACATTCTTTTCCCACTAGTTCCATTAAAGTTTTGCCACTAAATGAATGTGCCAAAATCTTACCAAAATACTTTGGGTTTGAGGTTTCTAATGGTATGAATAATGGACCATGGTGGTATTCTCTTCATGAGTCTCAATCTTCCCTGAATGATAAATTTGCCTCCAGGGAGGAACTTTGACACTGGGGGAAATATAGGTACTTTTTTACAATTCTATCAATCTAGCTATCAATGTAACTATCAATCTAGCACTTATTGGGTTGTGCCTAAATACATGGAGTTTTCTTTACATAATTTCCTCCACGTGTTAGTCCTAGGATTATGGTTCTTTCTATTAATGTAGAAAGTTATTTTTAACACGAGAAACATTTGATTTGCCCCTGCATCTCCAGTGACCACAGTACAAGTTCATTATTATAGTATAGAATGAAAAGAAGCTTGGAAAGTTCAAGAAAGTTAGACATGTTTCTATTGATTACAACACTACTGAGAGTAGGATAGGATAGATAAAAGCCAGAAAGTTGGAATTAGTTTGAAATTATCTCTCTAAGGACCAAGCCCTTTGAAAAAGTGGTGGATAAATTACAAGTCGCATTTTAATAACCTCTAAGCACAAAGCTCTGAATGTACAAAATATGTGTATGTGTTCTAAAAGAAAAGTAGTAGTGCTATTTATATACAAAATTTTAAGAATATATAGTAGATTTCTAAAGAAAATTATAAGAAATAACTTACAGTTGCCATAGTAGCAGAGTCAATACATTTTGAAGGGACCGACATGAGTCTTATTTTGAAAAAGAAAGAAAATTATATATCCCTCATATGTCTATACAATAATGCTGTCCAGGAGAACTATTTGGGGTGATTTAAATATGGTACCTAAGAACCAGATGAAGAACTTATTAAATCACAGAATCTATTTGGTAGGACTGTGGTGGGACCCCAAAATTCGCATTTCCAACAGTCTCTATATGGGTGGTGGCTCACAGAATACAATTTGAATAGTACTTAGTGGTTACTTTGTACAGTTGTCCTCAAGTCAGTATCTTTATCAACAGTTAATCTGGAATTCGTCAAAAATGCAAATTATTTTTAGGGATAGCTATACTGTTTCAGCAAGTGTGCCAGATGAACATGATGCATGCTAAAATTTGAAAAACTTTCATGACTTGAAAAACATGTGACTGAATATTATTAATATTATAGGACACAAAAGTTAGTAATTTGACATTGAGTCTATTAAAAACCATTCTGTTGCCTTATATGATTTAAAAACTATAATTTATATTAGCCAAATATAGAAATTATAAATTTTAATACTGTTTTGATCAAATTTTGATATTATTTTTTGAATTTCATAAAATTACTAAACTATAAAATCTGTACTATTAAACTATTAACAGACAAATTTTAGTATGCATTATGATGTGATAAAATAAAGATGATGGACTATAGCCTATCTTTCTTCTGCATTATCAAAATTGAAGCACTTGTGTCTAAGGAACGCATAAATCTTCAAAAAATTTACTTCACAGTGGAGACAGTACACATTCCTGTTTCCAATATCCTGTTTGGGTAAAAATGTATGAAAAAACAAAACAATAATAAAAGATAATGGATTTGTCTCAGTACATTTTATGTATATGGGATAATTTCTGAAACAGTACTTTTTTATTTTAAAGGGATGAACGAAGATTGAAAGCCATAGTTGTTGGGAATCAAAATGCAAATAATCCTCCAAAAGTTTGGCTCTTTGGCACTTTGAGTACTTTGAATTAAAGGAAACTATAAGATTTTAGAAGTTGCCTCAGAATCACATCTCTCTAAATTTTCCTCTTTCCCCAAAAAGTACAAGGAGGGTTTTGCTCTGAAGTTTCCTTAAATAACTGAAAAAAAGTTCTTCCAAAGAAATGCAGTTTTCTTGGACTCCCTTACTGCAATCTCATTAACCAGGGAGAATTAACCCATAGAAGAGAAGACTAAGGGGTCTCTGCATATTTACATACCATCTCTTCTAAGGATTGCCTTGGGAGAAAGCTTATTTGAATAAAAAGATAGCCTTTGTTCATCAAACATTTCCTGCCTTGTTCCTTTAATAACTTGTCATCACCTCCCAGAGGGCTCAAGCTCCTGTTCTACTGTGCCATAAAACCTTCAATCTTCTGGCCCCCTCCTTTAAGTTTCATATTCTTTCATGAGGCTCCCATGCAAGTACACATAAATAAAATGGGTTTTCTCTTGGTAACCTGTCTATTGTCAAATTATTTCAACAGACTCAATTATGCAAACTTGAAAGTGTGGAAGGAAGTTTCCTTTGCGCTCATGTAGACTATCTGTCTGTCTATATATATATATATATATATATATATATATATATATATAATCTATCTATATAGAGAATATCTATTTTGTGTGTGTGTACGTATGTATGTATATACATGCATACTATACATACAATTATTTACAAAGAGCTTTAAACATATATGTATATATATGTATATATACATTTGTATACAATATATGTATATTTAAATATATGTATATTTACAGTTAACATATATATGTTATATTTTTAAGGCTAATATAAAGTGTACTTGCAAATTTACAGCTATATATGGTAATAAATAACTATTTATATCTTTATATAATATAAATTATCTTAATCATCACTAAAATTTTAGCAATATAGGCATATAAAACCACAATTATCCCAGAAATTACATATCCCAGCATTTACATATCTGCAGCCAAAAGAACCAGTTTTTTCTTGAAAGTCAAAACACAGAACCATGTCATGGTCAAGACCTAGGTATATTCATTAGAATAAAAAAAATTTCCATTTTGTACTTCTATTATCATTCATAGAATTATACTTCTACATTGTTAAGAGAGTTTTCTCTACTTCCTCTCTGCACAATAAGAATAAACAAATCACAACAAAACTTTTCTGAGTTCAGTTAATATCTGTTCTTTTTAATCTTTGAATAATTATAATGCATTCTTTTCCAAGGACTGATATTTTAAGATGAATATTGTCAAGTTCTTTAAGGAAATCAATCCAAGATGGTGGATCTGAGGGAGCAGCATTCTATATTGCTCCATGACCTGGGGATCAAGTTGTGAGAATACTTCTTGTCTGCAAGCAATATTCCTGCTCCTGCGTGGGAATCATGGCATCCAAGGCTTTAGGCCTCAGCATCAGAGTAGGTCTTCAACTACTTTCCCACACAGGACTATTGGCCACCCACCCCAGAAGAAATTGCCAACACCATACCCACACAGGACATCTGGCAGCTTCCCACACAAAGGAACTCTGGCCTCCACTCCCGTGGACCCCCATCTACCAAGGCAGGGCTCCCCAGGTCACCACCGTCTTGGGACTCTGCAGCAGTGGAGAGTGTGCACAGTGGCCTGCCTGTACCCAGGAATTTCACACAGGCTCTGAAGTCAGCGACAGCCACACACTGCAGGATTTCGCCTCTGAACTCATCCTCCAACTCCATCACTTGGCTCCCACCTAGGAGGACAGCCCACCGCTGAAAGCAGATGCCTCCATCTTAAGCCACCTTCATCACCCTCTTCGGTGGGGGAAATCACCCAGTTTGTAATTCCAGCAGCCAGGTACCCAGTTTCTAATTCCCTCCTCTCCCCAGCAGCCACTATTCTGGCACAAGGACACCCTGGTTAACATCACTACCCTGAGGCCAGAGGCCAGAGATACCAGCTAACAGAGGACCCCACCTATTTAATGAGAAGAGAAGCAGGAAAGATACTGATCTTTACCCCAAACAATCCTGTTTGATTCTTCAAGATTTTTTTACCCCCTCTCCCTCAATATTCTCCCGCCCTCACATCCCTGACATATATGAAACCAAGTACTTTTCATGAAGAGTGATTTTGAGAACTGGGACATCTGAATAGGATATTACAGCTGATATATATATATATATATATATATATATATATATATAGAGAGAGAGAGAGAGAGAGAGAGAGAGAGAGAGAGAGAGAGAGCAAGAGAGAGGACACAAAGACTAACCCACATAAATACAGTTATCTTATATTAGACAAAGGCACCAAAAACATACATTGGAGAAAAGATATGCTCTTCAACCAATGGTTCTGGGAAAACTGGAAATACACGTGCAACAAAATGAAATTAAACCCCTATCTCTCACTATGCACAAAACTCAACTCAAATTGGATCAAGGACCTAGGAATGAAATCAGAGACCCTGCATCTGATAGAAGACAAATAAGGCCCAAATCTCCATCATATCGGATTAGACCTCTATTTCCTTAACAAGATTTCTATAGCAAGAATTACAATCAATAATTAATAATTGGGATGGTTTCAAACTAAAAAGCTTCTTCTCAGCAAAAGAAACAATCAGGAGGTGAATAGAGAGCTTAGAGCTTGGAGCAAAATTTTATCACTTGCACATCAGAGCACTAATCTGCAAGGAATATAAAGAACTCATAAAGCTTAACTCCAAGAAAACAAATAACAAATAACCCAATCAATAAATGGGCCAAGGAACTAAACAGATACTTCTCAGAAGATTGTTTATAATCACCAGACATGAAAAAAATGTTCAATATCTCTAGCAATAAGAGAAATGCAAATCAAAACTAAGATTTTATCTCACTCCACTGAGAATGGCAGCTATTAAGAATACGAACAAAAATTAATGTTGGTGAAGATGTGGGGAAAAAGGCACACTCATACATTGCTGATTGGATAGCAAAATGGTGCAGCCTATATGGAAAGCAGTATGGAGATTCCTTGGAAAACTAAGAATGGAACCACTTTTTGACCCAGCTATCCCACACCTTGGCCTATACTCAAAGGACTTAAAAAGAGCATACTACAAGGACACAGCCACATCAATGTTTATTGCAGCACAATTCACAATAGCTAAACTGTGGAACCAACCTAGATACCCTTCAACAGATGAATAGATAAAGAAAAAGTGGTACATATACACAATGGAATATTACTCAGGAATGAAAGAAAATAAAATCATGGTATTTGCAGGTAAATGGATGAAGTTGAAGAGTATAATCTAAGTGAAGTTAGCCAATACCAAAAATCCAAATGCCAAATGTTTCCTCTGATATAAGAAGTCTGATTCATAGTGGGGTTAGGAGGGGGAGCATGGGAGGAATAGACAAACTGTTGATAGGACAAAAGGGAAGGAGGGGAGGGAGGGGGCAGGGGATAAAAGAAATGGTGGAATAAAATGGACATCACTACCCTAAGTACATATATGCAGAAGACATAAGTGGTATGAATATACTTTGTATATAAGCAGAGGGATGAAAAATTGTGCTCTATGTATGTAATATGAAATGTAATGCAATCTGCTGTCAAATATAACAAATTACAATAAATTTTTTTTAAAAAATCAATCATAAGAAAAGCCATGTATGAATGTGAAGGATAATTGGGAAATTTTTCATTAGTACCTTCATGTAGGCTGAATTTCTCATTATCTTATCAATTTAAAAGCTGGAGTTACCAGGTGTGTTTTTCCCAAATGCATCATACACATAACATAAAGGCCTTTTCAACACAGAAATAGATGAATACATGAATAAGGTATCCTCTAGTTTTCACAGCTTCCTGATTGACATTTTATATGTAATAAAACAATAGCATATTGTAATATATCTGGGATTAATAGCCCTATATTAATACTGAAATTAATTTTAGGAACCCTCAACTTAACCATGATAGTCAGTTTAATGTGTCAAGTTGGCTAGGCTATAACTTTTAATTATTCAGTCAATTACTAAGTGTTTGTGTGAAGTACTTCACAGATGTAAATAATATCTGTAATCAAATAACTTTATGTAAGATTATCTCTGATATCTCTGATAATCTGGATAAACTGACCTAGTCAGTAAAAAGGCATTAAGAACAAGATTGTGGTTTTACTGGGAGGAAGAAAATATACCTGTGGATTGTAGTATCAGCTCCTACTTCAAAGTTTCCAGTCTATCCTTCCTAAATTTTTTGGAAGTGACCATGGAAATGAATGATGATAGAGATTGGAGGAAGACTGTGGCACATGACAAAAAAAAGCCAACATCACCTTGAATAGATGTTGGCAGAAATATGGACATTGAAATTGTCTATATTTTCAAAAAGAAGCGAGGAGTGGGGTAGAAAATGTTTCTATTGTCTCAGAGAATGCTTATGCTATTATGAATAGAGTCATGGTATAAAAATTAATATTAAAAATGCTTTTACTGAATACTTTGAAGGTCATGAAGATCATGCTATAGGAAGCTAAAATCATCATTGCTATACAATGCAAAACAAACAACTAAATTGTATTCTAGAGTGATGTGGAAAGTAGAGCTAGTAAACAATGAACTTCCGTATTTAGCTGAGGAGATTTTTCCAGAGTTTTATGTGAGACTTGGTTTCTTGATGTTTCTCATAAAATGAGAGATGGCAATGCTATATTGAGGAAAGAATTTGTAGTATAATAAAATACTTGGTAATAATAACATACTTGGTAAAAATACTTGGTATTTGTCCTGGCACAAAGCTTGTGAAACCTTGGAGTTTTCTGAATGATAAGACCAAGATGAACATCTTTTGCTCTAACAAGCTTGTTATCTGTAGAACCCTGGATAGCTGTAGAATACAAGCCTGTACCCTAACAGACTGAGCTTTATTAGAATTTTGGGACTTTCATTTCCTTCCCTCGACCTATTGGGAGGTTAGAGGGTGTAGAGAATGATTATGTTCATGATTATACCTAATAAGGAAAACTTGACCAAAATAATAATAATAATAATAATAATAATAATAATAATAATAAAACACCAAAGCCACACATTTCTAATCAACATATTTCAAGGAACTTCTGAGTTCTTACGTGTTGGGAGGGGACTTGTTGATTCCATAGGACAGAGGCTCCGAAGCTTAGTAGTTTTCAGATCTTGCCCTATGTATTTGGCTGTGTAGTTCTATCCTTTATAAAACACTATAAGAATAAATATAGTATTTTTCTGAGTTCTGTGAGTCATTCTAGCAAAGAGGGAAACTGAAAGAGCAGGACTAATCAAAAGAAAAAATGCCTCACTTAATGACTTGGTGAATTGTTCATCTATTTATAGACTTAAAAGAAAAATCAGGCAGGCACCATGACACATGCCTGTAATCCCAGGAATTCAGGAGGCTGAGGCAGAAGGATTTTAACTTTGAGGCCAGGAATGAGGTCCTAAACAACTTATTGAGACGTGTCTCAAAATGAAAAATAAAAAGTGCTGGGGATATGGCACAGTGGTTAAGCTCTCCTGAAGTTAGTCATCCCTGGTACCAAAGAAAAGAAAAGAAAGAAAGAGAAAGAAAAGAAGGAAGGAAAGAAGGAAGGAAGGAAGGTAGGTAGGAAGGAAGGAAGGAAGGAAGGAAAAGAAAAATATCCCCAAATTAAAACATTCACTGTTAGAAATGTGTTCTCTGAAAATAAGGCCCCCAGGTATGACAATGTTTTTACTGAATAAATGTATTCTAGGGTGGTGTGGAAAGTATAGCTAGTAAACAATGAACTTGAATCATATCAACAGAAGCCAGGGGTAATCTGAGATTTTCTTGGAGGAATTTGAGAACCCCTTTGACTAATGGTATGAATTGCCATGATATACACAAGAGACCAATAAGGCTTTTGAGAATATTATCCATGTGAAACTTGGTCAGTGGTATGGGGACAGAACAAATTGAAGGAAGGTTCTCAGTCTTTGAGGACTCTCTAGGCGGTAAAAAGACTGATGGAAGTACTTACCTGTAAGAGTGTGCTATCCCTCAAAAAAGAGGAAGAGTTACTTTAACAGCAGAGCCTTGGTGGATGGATCTATAGGTACATAATCAGAGCCTGGTAGATACAGGAGCCCAGAGGACAGAACCAGAGATCTAAATGATGAAATCCCAAGTCATAAATGATTACTTTTAGGCCTCAAATACTAATGGAATTCCCCCCACTGGATTTAAAACTTGGTTGGGATTGATAACCCTTTTATAGGACCATGTTCTGCTTTTAAATTAGGGGATATTTATGACTGTAATCATAATCTAGTCCTACTTTGCCTTTTCTAGGCAAATATTTTTTTTTCTTTTTTCACAAGTCCACAAATGAAATTGTGTGTGTAGGAGGGGGCAATGAATCACATCCAGAGTCATACTCATAACTAATTTACATGACTCAGATGATAAGATTTGGGAGTGCTAAACTATGGATATTCTGATGAGATTTTGGATTTAGCATTGAGAGTATTCAAGTATTTTGGGAAGTTGTGTTAGGGTAAATGTATTTTGCATGTGGCATAGAAAAGAATTTTGGGTGATAGAGCAGATTATGGTAGTGCCACCTACAAAAATATCTGTGCACATTCTAATCACTAAAACCTCTGATTCTTATCCTACTTGATAAAGAGCATTTGCTTTGTGGTTAAGAATCTTGAGAGGAAGTTATCCTGGATCATAAAACTGAATCCTAAATGCAATTTTATGTATAATTATGAAACTAGTCAGTCTGAGAAACACACAAAAACAGACATAAAGAAGAGGAGGAGATAATACCACTATGGATGTAGAGACTGGAGTGATGTAGTTACAAACTAAGGAACACCTGGAGCCAGCAGGAGTTGGAAAGGGCAAGAAATGGATTCTCCACCCAGGGCTTTCAAAGTGAGAGAAGCACTGCACACATTTTAACTTCAAACTTCTTATGCCTTAACTTTGAAGGAATAAATTTCTGTTGTCTTAAGCTGCTCAGCTTATGGTAGTTTGTTACAGCAGCCACAGAAAACTAATGCATTAATTAAATCTAATTTTACCTCCAGAAAAATAAAAGCTGACATTTATGGATACAGAGAACTGAATGAAAGATTCAAATGAATGTCTTTTCCCTGTCTTTATTAGTGCCATTGATACTCCATTTGCAGCTTATCAGGTGTTAATATATGTTGAAAAAAAATGCTACAGAAGTGTAAAGGATTTTGTGTATATACTTACGTTTTCCCTCCTAAGTTGAGAACAAGAATAGAAATACTGACAGTATAATAGGACTTGAGCTAATATTTTTATAATAGCTCTATGAAAGTTAAAACCTCTCATACTATCAAAAATAAATGATCTTTAAAAAGCTGTGAGTATAATCCTTTCTATTTGACTCTCAGTTTTCACCTTGTATTTTTCACCACAATTATCAACCCAATCTTAGTATTATAGGTATAATTACTTACAAGGAGCTTCTAAAACTGAGTCTATTGATTGATACTGAGGCAACATAGCACATATAGCAGTCCATATTTTCTTAGTAGGGTATACATAAAATGTGAAATTTGCAGTATCAAAGCAGTAATTCTCAAGTAATTTTAAAGTAATGTGGAAAATAACAGAATTATTAGGCTCTCTCAAATTGCATGCGTTTTGGGAATATACTTCCCCACCACACACACACACACACACACACACACAGACACACAAATATAAACACATTGCAAAATGTTTGCTATTCCCAGATATTCAGGACCAGTGTTAAAAGGACTGCTTAGTTTTTCCTGGGCAATTTGTGTTTTAGAAGACAAACTTCATAGTTTTAGAAGACATTACTTCATCGTTTCAATGGTTAAGGTTGCTATTGTTGAGAGAATTCAGATTTTTTCAACCAATTTTTCACAGACACCTCAGGTTTCACAAGATGTCACTAGGTGTTCTGACAAAGATCATGCCTGAAAAGAAATGATTTTGAACATTGCATGGTGCCCAGTGATAGAGTTCAGGGTGATAGGCAGCACCTTTAGCAACACCATTAGCATCTCTCAGTCCCACATAACAGTGCACAGTAGGAAACCATATTAGTTGTATGACTCATTTGAGTATGTTCTCAGGTTTTGACACCAGATTGGGGCAGGTGTGGGGTTGGGGAGCATGAATGAAAATTGGTGAGTTTTCTACTGAGAAAGAGGACAGTGGGGTGATGATGTCACCATTTCAGTACTGAGTAAGGTCCCTGAACTTTCTCTTTAGTACTACTTAGTAACTTACAGAAGAAACAAGTCCCACTCATATCACAGAAAATCAAAGGAAATATTTCATTCTTAAAGTCTAATTTTTCATACCATGAATCACTTTTTTTCCTATTATAAATGTTGCAAAATTTGAACAAGTGCTGTTTGAATAGTTGTTTTAATATTTTTATTTTTTCCATTTATTTTGTATTATTAATATTTATTTTTGCAAAGATTTTTAAGGAATCAGTATGGTGTTTTTTTTTTTTTAATGTAAGGTGTAGGATGATTATAGGATCTATGGGCACTGTGAAAAGGTTTAATAAATAATAACGATGTTAGTATCCTTTCAAAATAATTCCACTGAAGCAACTAAGGAAAAGGAAAAACTAGAGCAACAAAACATGTCTTTACCATGAAAGAGAATTATTAACTGTCTTCATGCACTGATAATACAAGCTGTTTTATTCCATTGTTGCAGATAATTTCTAAATGAAGTGATATTTCCAATAAATTTGAAAATATGTTTAACTACATACCATAGTCATTCAACAAGAAAAAGTCTTAGAAATAGTTATTGACATCTTCAAACAAACTCAGTAAAGATTTTATTTAAAAAGTTAATGGCATTCAATAACAAGGCTCAAGAATCAAGTTATTCAGTAGCAGAAATTATTGTCCAAAAATAGAAAAATCATATTATATTGTTGGTAAGAACATAAAGATACCAGCATGTAAAAACTGTAGAGATTAAATGCTAGGTGAAGATGCATTAAATAAATTGAAGGCTCAATTCTCTAACAGTATAAGTTGAAAAACTGAAAATATATCACCTGAAGGGAAAAGATTTAGGGGCAACAAATGGAAAAACAATAGTTTCTTCTTTCAGACTGGTAAGTAAACAGATTTCACTATTAGACATCAAGTTCCAGCATGTTTAAAAAAATTGTATGTTGATGAAATTCATGAATGATGTTTTTCTGCTGCAAAGTACTACTTAAAACAAGACAATGTCAAAATATATTTAATATTTTGCCTTATATATTTAATATTTTGTCTTATTTTGTCCAGGAGGAGTGCTGCTGGCTTCTTTACTGATATTATCACATTGTGCTTGACTCCATGTGAAGAATTATCTACAGTTACAAAATAAAATCTTTACATTATCATAATGCACTTCTTTAATCACACAGAATGCTGATTTCAAAATGCTTGAAAAGGAAATGAAACTAAAGTGTCTGGATGATGCTACAAAATGATTGACTATATTAAAAACATTAGTTCAGTTGGAAATGTTTAGAAGAATTAATAAAAAAAAAAAACCTGGACAGAGGGACAGAGTACATAAATCTGGATTCATGGTACAGGGAGAGTTCACAACAAACTGATTTGAGCTGAAAAGTGAATTTCATTAGAACATTGTAGGAGCTAATATCCACATTTTGTTGAATACTTTGAAAATGATAGATGACTGCCCAAGAAAACCTAATTAGCAGGCACTGTTTTTATCACTTGAACCAGTTGAACTAGTCTCTCTGTCAGGCCTTTAAGCCTTCAAGTGACAAGATTCTCATACTCAAAAGTAAACTGAATATTTGAGAAAAATCATATTGGAAAAGGACATCTTCAAATGTTCCCACTTCTTCTGAGGGACAAAAGAAGGATTTCATAAATCTCTGAATTCCACATTAATCAAAGAAAAGATTAATAGTCTGCCATAAGAAAATATCTTTAGAAAAATAAGATAAAGAGATAATACTAATCTTCTTCTTCCCCTCCTCCTCCTTCTCTCCTCCTCCTCCTCCAACCAGCATTGAATCCAGGGGCACTTAACCTCTGAACCACATCTCCAGCCCTTTTTATTTTTTGAGTCAGGATCTCAGGATCTAAGTTGCTTAGGGCTTTGCAAAGTCACTGAGGCTGGCCTTGAACTTTCGATCTCAACCTCCACTGCCACTCTGATTATGGGCATGTGTCACCATGCTTGGTAAGTATTATTAATCTTAACAGCTTCTTAATAATATTAAATTATTTATATCAATATCTTCATATATTCTGGCCACTGTAAAAAAATACCATATGCTGGGTGTTTTAGCAAAAACAACAAAGATATATTTGTCACAGTGCTGGAGACTGGGAATAAAATATTAAGGAGTAATAAGCAGGTTTGGTTCCTGGTAAGGTCCCATTTTTCATGAATGATCACGTGTCTTCCTGTGGTAGAAGGGGCAAATCAGCTCCCTTGGGCCTCTTTTATAAGGGTACTAATTTCATTCCAAAGGGCTTATTCTCATGACTTATTCACATTCCAAGGGCCTGATGTCCTAACATCATTACCTTGGTAATTAGGTTTCAACATAGTCATTGGGAGAAGGCATAAACAGAGATTATAGTAATCAAGTAACAAAATAAAAATGACTGAAAAAACATAGTAAAAGATAGAGAATGGAAACATACCATTGGAATAGCAGATGGTCTTTTATAATAATGTTAATTCATATGGTGTTAGCCAATATTTCATCACTGTGACAAAAATACTTGACAAAAATAGCTTAGAAGTTAAAAAGTTTATCTTGGCTCATAGCTTCAGAGGTCTTGGTCCATTGTCAGCCAGCTCGATTGCTCTGGACCTGAAGAGGGTCAGCTAGGGAGAAGATAAATGCTTCCAGGTCATATCTCCAATGATCCCAGATTAATCAATCCACTGATGAGGTCAGAGCTTTTATTATTGCCTAAAAGCCCCACCTCTGAACCTTTCTGTATTGGGGACCACACTTCCAATAAATGAACATTTTGAAGTACATCCCAGTTCCAAACCATAACACATTTATTCAAAAAAATATAGAGAATTTTATCAGAGACCTGGAATGTACAAAGAAAAATCAAATGGATATTCCTAAACTGAAAAATGAAACTGCAGAAATTAATATATCATAGGTTCTAACTACACGTTAGAGCAAAAAGAGTATTAGCTGGGTGAAATATATTTAAAAGAAGATATATAGTAGAAGATCTATAGTTTAAGAGGAGCTATCTAGTTAAAGTTCCAAGAGGGAAATATTTGAAAATGCAGAAAAAGGCACAAGATAAATGGGAAAAGAATCTCATATTCAACTGACTATTGTCTCAGTGAAAAAGAGAATGGGATAATCTCAAAAACACAAAGGGGAAAATGATCATAAAATACAAATAAATGAATTTTGGTATTAAGAAAGAGAAATTATATCAATGTTGGTTAACCCCAAAAATTCATGTTTAGCATTTAAATTTGAATCAATGTAATTTTGTATATTTATAAGCTTTAGGAGTTTGATTATATAACATTACCAAGAGAAGTAGGAAAAATATTTGATGATATTCACCAGCTATTAAAAAAATAACTAAAAAATTTGTTAGCAACTAAGAATAGATGAAAGCTTATGTTATATCTTATAAGCAAACATTATGTTAATGATGCTATATTGAAAAATTTCCATATGAAACTAGGAATGAAATAAAGAAGCTTTCTAACACAATTATATTCAATAGGTCATTGAAAAGAATTCAGTGATAGAAGAAAAATAAATAAAGGCATATATATTTTTTTAAAAAAGAAATAACATCAATATTTACATATATATTTAGATGGCACATAGTAAATTCAAAAGAATATTAGATAATTAGGATCAATATATAACTTTAGAAAGGTCAGTGGATTAAATGTTGACATAAGAGTTAGTTGTTTTTTACTTATAAATAATTAGGAAATATAATTTGAGAAATGTATTTGTGTCAAAAGGAACACTTGAAACTTGCTCAAGACTTCTACATCAAGAAAAATATATTAATAATATTAATTAAAGGAAATGAATGAATGGAGAAGACTATATAATTGTAAGCTTGCCACTTTCCACGGAAAGACAACTGTGAATTCAATGCAATCTTAGTAAAAGTATCAGCATTGTGTAACTTGTCATGCTTATTTCAACTCATGTAGAAATGACAGAACCAAGAATGAAAATAATTTTGTGGAACAGGATATAGTTGGAGGATATAATTGTCATCAAGTTTTCTAGTAAAATCTTACTTTTTAAACAATAGTGTTTATTCAAGGATAGACTAATGATATGAAATAAATAGCACAGAAAATAACCTGATTTGAGACAAATATGCCTCCATAATACAGTAAGGAAGATACTTTTCAACAGATGATACCCAGTGATTGTATTATCTTCATAGGAAACCATTGACTTATATGCCTCATATCATCTACAAAATCAATTCCAGATGCATTTAGATGCACTTTAAAACAAAGCAATGGTACTTTTCCAAGAAAAAGTATAATATCTTCATGACTGTGGCATAAGCAAATAACTTTTAAACTAGCTACAGGAAGTTCTAATAGTAAAGAAAAGGATTGATAATTGAATGCCATTGATGTTAGAGAATTTGGTTCATCAAAAGAAACAATTACAAGGGATAAAGAGTCATACAGTGAGAAAATATATATTTATATATAACAAAGGACTTATATGCCAAATTAAGACATTTTAAAGGAAATGAAACAAAGGACACTATGAGTTTTATAAAATCAACAAAATTTGAACTGACTGTTTACCAAAGATAATATCCAAGAGTTAGTGAAGATATGGAGCCCACAGAAAATTCTTTCACTATAGGTTGGAATGTATATTGATACATTTAGAAGATATGTTCACAATATTTACCAAAGCTGAGCTTATAAATCCTTATGCACTATTAAATAGACTGAAACTGTTCATGGCAACTTTTTCAAAGATTTCAAACAAACAAATATCCATCAATAATAGAATTGTCAACTATGACTACATGAAACAATACAAGAAATCTCATAAACATAAGCTGAGTGGAAGATCTAGATAAAAAATAACTTGTACTATCTGATTTTATTGGTATACAGCTCAACAAAATTTACAATGCCAGAATTCAAAGCAGTGATTCACTTTGAGAGCTGGTTGTAAGTGGGAAGGGGCAAAATGGAGACTTTTACAATGACAATAATATTCTATATCTTTATCTGGATTGTTGCTACATGAATATGCTATCATTGAGCTTTACAGTTTCTCAGTGGGAGTTTAGGAGAATAAATTAGGTTAGAATAAGTTGCAAAAAGTGTTTTGTTCATGCACTAACTGGTTATAGTTATGATGATTGTTGAACTCTTGTCTTTTCTATTGATGAGTGAGACAATGAATGTACAAATGTTGAATTATTTTGCTCATTTTATTTTAGGATAAGTTTGGAATCAGCTAATTTCAGCAAGAGGAAAAACAAAATTGACATTTTACTGTGATGATATTTTCAAACTATACCTCCTAGAATTAATAGTTTTTAAGCTAATGATAGAATGTGTATTGCCATTCATCTTTTTTAAAATGTTCCTTAATGGTGTTATAAAATTTTATTTATGCAGTGTTTTCTTATTTATTGTACATTTATTTCTCAATGTTCTTTTTTATTGACTTGGTTTTTTAATTGATATTTCATAGTATTTTTCTTCTTGGACTATTTATTTTCCAAATTAATCTGTTAAGAAGCTCTCAGATCACAGCCTCCTATTATGGTATTAAATAATTATGTAGTTGTTTTTTTTTGGCATTTCTAGATATTCAATTTTGTGACCTGAAAATCATTATAGTGTTCTTTCTCTTTATAAGTTTTTGATATCCAATTTCTTTTTTCTATCTTTTCTAAATGGCCCTGGATATTCTGCTCATAAAAACAACACATACTTTATGGAGCCTTGATGAGGTACCCAACATGATTTGTTCAGAATCTAAAGATCAGAATAGAATGGTTGACTGAAAATAATTAGAGTTCATCTTCTACATCCTTCTTTTATATATGTACACATACACATATATGTTTATTTATTTTCTTTCTTTTTTTAAATTAGAGCATTATAGTTATATATAGTAGCTGGGTTCATCTCCCCAGACTCAAACGTGCATAGAATTCAATTCAGTTCAAGATATCTTTCCTTTTCCCTCCCTTTCCCTTTTGTCCTCCCTCCCCTCTCCCATTCTCCATCATCTGTCTACTAGATTTCCTTCTATTTATATCTATTTGATTGGTTCTTTCTATCTATAAAGGTGAAATTCCCTATCATATATTTATATATGAACATGACATTATTTCCTAAGAATTCATTCTGCATTGCCTTTCTTTATCCATCCCTCCACTCTGCCTCTCAATTTTCTTCTTTTACATTACTGATCTTCCTTTTACCTTCATATTATCCTGTCCTTCCTTCCCCTCCTTTTCCTTTATTTTATTCTATCTTCCACTGTTGAGGGCCACAGCCGAGTCGGGATGACGCATGGCATTTTTCCCAGAAGTAGTGGTTGAGAGGTGACTCCAGCAAGCCATTAAGATGATGACTTTTGAGTTCTCCTGGAGTTCCCGTTGAGTTCTGGTTGAGCTATCGCGGGGATTCCTAAAGAGTTCGCATTGGTTGGGGAAATGCTGGAGGAGGGATTTCCGGTTGGTGGTTCCTGGAGGAGACTTGTGGCATTCAGGAGAGTTCCAGGGGAACGTGCGTGGAGTGTGCTGGTGGAATTCAGAAATAAAGTTTGTTCCTGCTTCAGTGGCTCCTGATTTGTGCCCAGCCAGACTGCGGCATTCCACAAATGCTAGAAAACCCAACTGTTGAAATTATAATAGAGGTAATGGCTAACTGCTGTTGCCATAACTTCCAGTAATTGGAGACAAGGAATTGTTTGTGTTCATTAAGGTAGTTATATTTTTAAAAATCCCTTTTTCCTAATCAACTTATTCTTATGCTTTTGTACTTCAGAAGGTAGATAATCAATTTCAATTTCTCTAAGCAATTTCCCTCTTCTTCCTTCTTTTAGTTTTTTGACCTGAGAGCAAGTTTACCATTAATTAAAAAGAATTACATGTACACTGACATTTGGTAAGCACTGAATCAATGTTACTGTAAGATCCGTATATCATAGACCATTTTCATTCATATAAACAGACTGAAAAGCTGTACTTAATGGATGATTTAGTAGTTAAACTGGTTAATTAATTTGTGCATGTTTTCATTATCTTGAAACTAAAATACTGAGAAGCAACATTAATGAAAGATGCATGAAAACAATACATTAAAGGGAGGGGTGGGATTGTGGCAAACCAAAGAAGAAATAATCTGTATGAAGAGTCATTCACTATTTGGATACAGAAAGAGAAAACAAATAGTTGTCACACCTTCCAGTTTTAAGAGAAGATGACAGTACCCACTTTTATTTAGACCTGAAACATATGTAAGACAAAATAGATGAGAAAAATAAAGTGTATTGATAAACTAGATTCAAACCCCGAATTTCCACTGGCTCTTTGTTTTGAGAAATCAGAAAAAAAAATCAAATAGCCAATCCAATTAAAAGTGAGTATATTTATCATCTTAAAACATATAAGATATCTTTGTAAACTCATGCTATGAGTTTACATCGTAGTGCATTAATGGACAAGGATTGTTGCAAAAACTACACTAAATTAGACACTAGTTTTGTCATGAAAGCAGAAACACAGAGGCCTAAATACCGCTGTGCTGTGCTTATCTTGCAAGGGAAGAAAATAAAGATTGTCACCTGGGTCATTACCAGTTATGAAATAACTTCTCCCTACCTTATACTTCCAATCATGTCTTTTGGGGTTTTCAGGCATTTCCTCTGAAAAAGCCCCATCAGCAAATACAGTGAATCAGTGTCTGGGTCATGGACCCTCAAGAGAGTTTCTGTATGTGTAAACTTTCTTTTAAGTATTGTCTTTTCTTATATAAGAACTTTGGTATATTTTTTCTCTTCCCATGACATATCTGTATTTGTTATCATATAAGATATATTCAATAGTAACAAAAACAGCATGGTACTGGTACCAAAACAGGAAGGTGGACCAATGGTACAGAATAGAGGACACAGAGACTAATCCACAAAGCTACAACTATCTTATATTTGATAAAGGAGCTAAAAGCATGCAATGGAGGGAGGATAGCATCTTCAACAAATGGTGCTGGGAAAACTGGAAATCCATATGCAACAAAATGAAACTGAATCCCCTCCTCTCGCCATGCACAAAAGTTAACTCAAAGTGGATCAAGGAGCTAGATATCAAATCAGAGACTCTGCGTCTGATAGAAGAAAAAGTTGGCTCCGATCTACATATTGTAGGGTCGGGCTCCAAATTCCTTAATAGGACACCCATAGCACAAAAGTTGATAACAAAAATCAACAAATGGGACTTACTTAAACTGAAAAGTTTTCTCTCAGCAGAGAAACAATAAAAGAGGTAAATAGGGAGCCTACATCATGGGAACAAATTTTTACTCCTGACACTTCAGATAGAGCCCTAATATCCAGAGTATACAAAGAACTCAAAAAATTAAACAATAAGAAAACAAATAACCCAATCAACAAATGGGCCAAAGACCTGAACAGACACTTCTCAGAGGAGGACATACAATCAATCAACAAGTACATGAAAAAATGCTCACCATCTCTAGCAGTCAGAGAAATGCAAATCAAAACCACCCTAAGATACCATCTCACTCCAGTAAGATTGGCAGCCATTATGAAGTCAAACAACAACAAGTGCTGGAGAGGATGTGGGGAAAAGGGTACTCTTGTACATTGCTGGTGGGACTGCAAACTGGTGCAGCCAATCTGGAAAGCAGTATGGAGATTCCTGGGAAAGCTGGGAATGGAACCACCATTTGACCCAGCTATTGCCCTTCTTGGACTTTTCCCTGAAGACCTTAAAAGAGCGTACTACAGGGATACTGCTACATCGATGTTCATAGCAGCACAATTCACAATTGCTAGACTGTGGAACCAACCCAGATGCCCTTCAATAGATGAATGGATAAAAAAAATGTGGCATTTATACACCATGGAGTATTACGCAGCACTAAAAAATGACAAAATCATAGAATTTGCAGGGAAATGGATGGCACTAGAGCAGATTATGCTTAGTGAAGCTAGCCAATCCCTAAAAAACAAATACCAAATGTCTTCTTTGATATAATGAGAGCAACTAAGAACAGAGCAGGGAGGAAGAGCAGGAAGAAAAGATTAACATTAAACAGATACATGAGGTGGGATGGAAAGGGAGAGAAAAGGGAAATTGCATGGTAATGGAGGGAGTCCCTCATTGTTATACAAAATTACATATAAGAGGTTGTGAGGGGAATGGGAAAATAAACAAGGAGAGATATGAATTACAGTGGATGGGGTAGAGAGAGAAGATGGGAGGGGAGGGGGGGGGATGGTAGAGGATAGGAAAGGTAGCAGAATACAACAGTTACTAATAGGGCATTATGTAAAAATGTGGATGTGTAACCGATGTGATTCTGCAATCTGTATTTGGGGTAAAATTGGGAGTTCATAACCAACTTGAATCTAATGTATGAAATATGATATGTCAAGAGCTTTATAATGTTTTTAACAACCAATAAAAAAAAATTTAAAAAAAAATTAAAAAAAAAAGATATATTAAAAGATATTAAAATTACGTGTCCCAGAGAGATGTGCCAGTTTATTTGTGGCTTCCAGGGGAAGAGTCTTGCCATCTAAGATGTACTTAAATTTCATGGTGGATAACAATATTCCATATGTGGCTTCTAGGCCCTAATCCAATGTAGTGGCTGAGGCCAGTATGATCCAAAAAATGGCATTGATATTTTCCAGCTTGTATCTATATTTCCATCTTTTTTATAAGTTCTGAAGAAAGCAAAGACGTCATAAATCAATAAATATATAAATATATATATATACACACACACACATATATATATACACACACACACACACACACATATATATATATATATATATATATATGTGTGTGTGTGTGTGTGTGTGTGTGTGTGTGTGTGTATATATAAATTTCCAGAAACTGGTTGTGTACTGGATATCACCACTCTGCAGCTTAATAAATGAAGCATGTTTTTATTTGCTGCATTGTCATATTTGTTAGAGCCAGAGGTGGTATATATGCCAAAATTACTTTGTATAAATAAATAAGAGAGAAAAAAGTTTCCACTTTTATAAGTACTTGAACTGTATATGGGAATAAAGGAGAAATAAATATGAACAATATCAGTTCAGAAAAAACAGTCAGGCTCTAGCAACTATTTCAAAAGACTAGCAACCTTACTTTTTATTTATTTTAATCCCCTTAGCTATTGTGAATTATTTAAATGATATATATTTATACTGTATAGAAACCATTCGTGTGTTTATCCAGGGGCAAATTATAGAACAATATATTTCACATCGAAGTCTATTTTTGATGTTCTATTTTTCACACTAAAAATCTTGAAGCAGCATGGGTCAATGGGCTGAATCTTGTGCCAGTCCTTTTTATTGCAACATAAAATTTGGAATCTTTCTCAGGAGTAGGCAGAAAGCAAGTAATCTGTTATACCACACACAAAAGATTGTTTTTTCCTGCAATACTTGTATTTCTGTTTTCTACATATATCCATACATCGTTACTTTTTCTATTCTGTGACCAAATAATATACAATCCTGGGTGCGCATGTGTGTATGAGAGTGTATGTGTATGAGTGTGTTCAAGTGTTAGTGTGTGAGGGTGTGTGTGTACTGGAGTTTGTGAGTGTGTGTGTTTGTGCACACATGCATATGCATGTCTGTTCATTGTGTGGGGCATATTGTCTTATCTTGGGGATGTAACATGGCTTGTAATAGTTAAGATAAATAGTTCTGTAGTTAATGTAGGTAACTTAAATCTCAGCTGTGCCACTTACTCCCTGAGTGACTTTGAAGATATTACTTAACCCCTTCAAGACTTGTTTCCCTCACTTACATGGTGATAAAATGAAAATTTTTATTCCATAGGGTTGTTTCTGCAATTGAACTAGGTGATCCATGTGAAATACTGTGTACTTGGCTCTTGTTAACTTTTATTGTTATAATTACCATTCAATATAGATCTAAATATGGACCATTAGCTTTATTAAGACGTGTATTTATAATTTCACTGTCAGACCTAAGCTCTGAAATTTATCTCAGCAAGTTAGTTAACCTCACTGAGCCTCAGCTAATCATTTGCAAAATAGTGGCAATAATATCATGTATTTCATTCTAATGTCTTAAGAAAAAAAATGAGATTAAATTTGTCAAATGTTTAAAACTGGGTGGTATATATAACTGCACAGAAAATATTTCTTAAATTATAATTTTTGGTTTTCCTACAAAGCAGATACTCATTCAATGAATAAAGTTTCAACATTTTTTACTTGATTTATCTTTTTCTACATTTTATGGTATCTTCTAGTTTCAAGAAATATCTTACATAAGATGTAATTCTTAAATTATATGTGCATCAAAATATTTTTCTTAAGTTAATGACTAATATATCTTCATCTTTATATTCTAACTTGAGTAAAAAAAAAATCATCTTTTGTATTATCTGATGAAGGGTGGCAGGGTTCCATTCTGGTGCCCTCAGCCAGGGACACACTGTGAACGAGAGACACACGAGTTGAAATTCATATAAGACCATGGTTGTCAGCAAGGCCTAATAAAATAGAAATCACAAAGAAGACCATTTGATAGTTATTGCACTTGTCCAACCAAACAGATTATTGCTTGAGTGGTATGACTCAATGGAAAGTCCTCGAAGTAAACCTCAGCACTTACCTGACCTGTGGGACTCATGAACCCTCTAATGAGAGCTGCATTCCCCACCTATGCAAAGTCACTAGATAGCACTAAGGAGCACACCCTGAGACTCTCAGGAATTCTGGGCACCGGTGGAAGAAAATGAGTAATATCTCATGACACAAAGATTGCCCTTAGCATAAGAAATATCTACTTATCTTCCTATTTTACTACAAAACAAATTGATCTGTAAAAGTAATAATCCCAAAACCCATTGGCATTATCTCAATCTCCAAATTTTAGCTTTTGACTATTTTGTACATTTTATGGATCTTTCCATATTATTACAACTTACTTAAATAAGAAAATATGATACTTGGGACACTTATGCAAATAAAATAATTACTGTGATGGAATTTTTATTGCTCTCTCAACCATATTCAAGAGGGCTAAATATAATATCAAGTAATATTTGCCATTAGCCTTTTTTTAAGGGGGGAGGGATAGGTTAAAGAAACATGCAGTTTTGTGAACTTGGAAGAAGTATTTTATCATATTTTGCTACTTGTATTTTTATATTCTCAGAACAGTCCTTTGCTACTATTTATATGAGTTGCTTATTAGTTTACATTGTGAATTGCATATTGCACTAACAAATACTTAAGAGGAACCTTTTGTATTCCACATGATATACACTTTAATGCAAATCAAAACATTTTTTTAGAAATTAAGATTATCAGCAGGATAAGCCTGTCTATAGCATGATTGATAATTTTAATGATTTTGAATCATGTCTTTTCATGTTGTTAAGTGTTGACATGATTGTTCTATCACTTGTATATTTTCCAGCAGAAATAAATGGACAATTAGCATATTCTCTGGAAAATGAGTTATTTGGGCCAGTGTTTCCTACCATTTTCTTTCATAGTATGCCTCTTGTATCAAAAGCACTCACAAAATTATGTATGCAAATATTGAATAAAAATATTTAGAGATTATATCTGTGCAAATGAGTAAAAGAACAGATGATTGCTACCTTGGGACAGTAAGCTTATTTCTTGACAGAGGAAAAACGGCATCCCTGTGTTACCTACCCTCCATACTCCCTGCCTATTTAGTCACATTTCTTCATGGTTATGTCTCATTTTATTCACTAGTATATAAAGAAATAATATTTGCTTCTCCGACTTGCCTAGAATCTAAAAGGAGATGATGTAAATGAATTGCATGACATAGGATAGATGCTGGACAAATTTAATTCTCCTCCTCCTTTCTTTCTGTATTGAACCTAGTAATTAACAGTCACAAATGGATCTCTTAACTATAAATTTAATTTGAGATGCAATTACAGGGATATGGTGGCTTGTGAAAGAGAAATGGTTGCTTGATGAAGGTGATTCTTACCATAGTGAGTAGAAACAAATGGAAGATTAGAAACTTCCAAGCAAAGAGCATAGGGTCAGCACACAGATTTTTACAGGGACACACTGCATGACATTTAGGGGTTGTGATGCACAAGAGCATCACAGATTAATAGTAGATTTTAAAAATGCTTTGAAGTAAAATAATTACAGTGGTTAAGAGATAGCAAAGAAGGGAAGAGATGATTGCTTTCTGTTTATAGATTTGAATAATAAGATAGAACTTAAAACAACTTTGGCAAAATTAGAATTAAAAGTACTCTTTCTCAAAAGTTATTCTGGTTTTGAGAAGAGAGGGCTGTGGACTCATATCATTCAGGCATACATGTTTAGTGTGCGTAATCTAAAATAATGAAATATGTACTTATCTCAACCAGGAATAATTAGGAGGTCCACTGTCCATTGTCAAGTTCAGCTACACAGGCAGACAGTGGGGCAGTACCTGAAATCATGTGTGTTCCAACAGGAACCATGATACTGAAAACTATTATTATATATAAGAAGAAGAGAAGGAGGGATAATAAGTTAGGATGGTAGAAATTTTGGGGAAAAAGATAATACAGGATTTGGAAAATAGTAATAGGAATGTCTTTTTTAAAATATTATCTTACTTAGATCTTCTTTCCTCTCTCCTCTCCCTCTTTCTCTCTCTCCTATAAAAAGGGGTATTAAATTTGAAAGACTTTGGCATGTGCCTGAATGTGTTTGAAATGAAAATAGTAAAATCTATTTGGAGGAGAAAAATCTTCCAAATCTGGAAAATGAATTACTATCAACCTACCAAAATACAAAACAGGGAGTACCCTAACCAGTAGCAAACTAACTGATATGTCACTTCTCCTTCCACAAGAAATGATATTTTTTCTTCATAGACAGGCCATGGCCAGCCTTTGGTAAAGGCAGAGAAGAAGGGCCCTTCTGCCGGTCAATCATACTGAGCTGACCGAAATTGTCCTCCAAGCTCCCTGCACAAATGCAGCGATAAGACGACAGCATTTCTTTTCATTTACAATAACCAACAGAGTTTGAAAATACTGAGTTTGAGAAGAGGTGAAGAGGGAAGGAAGGCAGCTTTTTATTCACAGCATAAATGCTGCCTATTCGGCTGTAACAAGCCCATGAAGCTGGAGGATGTGATGAGAGAAGAGAATCACAGGGGTGCCTATTAAGTTCAGTTTCAGCTCTTGATTCAGTTTCATCACTTGCTAAACAAAGCTTTGATTTCAATGACTTTGAGTTCATGAGTCTGGACTAAGTTCCTTCTACTCAATGAGCTGGGTCAGTTTGTGACCGGGCTTAAGTAGAAATCTGTAAATATGATTGTTGAATCTGTCATGTAGATGGAGAGTCACTGTGGATTTAAAATCCCTATTCACTTTTCACTGAGCAATGAATGCTCTGCTGTCTCCAGCATAAGAGGACTTAAATTCACACATAGGGAAGCTCTAGATGGTTTTGCTTCTAAGACATTCAGTACATTTTGGTTCCTACATTCATCATTTCATACTGCCCTTGATTGAAACTGGACTTGAACTGTAGTCTCCTGAGTTACCTCAGAGCTATAAAGCCTAGACTAGTCACAGTTTATTAATGGAGACAGTAATACATAATGAAATGCCATTAATTCACACGTGTAATATTGGTTTCTAATTTGAGACATCACATCTAATTATCAGTAGATTAGTTACTCAGATTCATAGCCTGGCCACTATGGGGAAAATGTGCCTACTTCTACTACCTGAACTGTCAGAAAATAGAATGATGTCTATTTCTTATGAGGGCAACTAGGAAATCTCTGAAGCCTTCACATCGTTATAGATTTATGGTTCAGTCCATAAAGAGAGCTCAGGAAAATCAGCTCTGCTGCTTGTTATTTCTCCACAGTTCTCATCCCAGACTGTGCTTGCAAAGAGCTTCATCTTAGAGAAAGCACTTTATTTCAGTGCAACAGTTAGAGCTATTATCCTGCTGGATTTGGGGGTAAAGGGCATCAAAACATGGCAGCCATATTTCTAAAGCCCTGACTTCTGGAAGTTTAAAGGAGTTCACGATTTGATCAACCTTCTAGTGGGCATGCTGCTTATTCATGGCCCCATTTCCTAACCTCTGACTCTGCGTTTGCTTAGCTAATGTGGAATGTTTGTACCCCAGAGCAATCTTGCTTCCATTCACATCTATTGTAACAAGACTTGTTTCCGAAAGTGCTTTTACATTCTGGGAAATTGCAGTCACAGACATATTGAAGTTTCAACTACACATTCTTAAAGACTGGCCTTTTTACAAAGAACTATAAGCATTGTTGGAAAACACTGTCTATCTTGGCTTCAAAGCCAGTCAGCAGGGAAGTCTGAGGATGTCAGGTAAATAGAATCAAGCCATTTGTGGAAAATGTAACAGGAGAAAGAGGGAGGGTAATGAAGTGTGGAAGCAGCTAGGCTGTTTCCCAGTCTATTTAGCTAGATTGTCTTTCTCTAATTGTTTTTCTCCCTGGAGATTAAGAGAGAGAGAGAATATTTCAATATTATAAAGCTAAGCTCTATTATTGCTGCTTTCAATTCTTTCACACAGTAATGTGCACGATATCATAGTAGCAACCAATAATAATTCCACAGTTTAAGACATGTCAGCAGTTCCAGTATGGTCACTGTCTTGGAGATTTCTGTTACAAAAGTAAAATATTTGCTTTAGGATACAATTGGCATAAACATTCTCAACTCAGAAACATTTTCTTTTTGTCACTATTTTAAAAAATAATCTTCAAAAAAAGTGATCATTGTCACTTTTTTCCTGAAGATTTCGTTTTTATCTTGCATGAATGTTAAGGTTGTGAAGATGCAAAGTTAATGTTCATCTTATTAGTTACTGAAAATTTAATTACAAAAAATCTAAAACGCAAAAGCTTCTTTCTATTATCAGGGCTCAGAAAATAATATCCCAGAGTACAATGCTTTGGCATGCTGAGTACTTTGAACTAAAAAATACTGGAAGGCCTCAGAGGCAGACTCAGAAGCAGCCTCAGAAGCAGAGTCTCTCTCTGAACTTCTCTTGCCCTCTTGTCTACGACCTCTCTTTCTCCCTCATGGGAGTTATAGAAATCATAATTTCTCTTCCTCAAGGCAGGTGATAGAGACCAGAACCCCTCAACTCCAAAGCAAGCCATAAAACCTAGAAAGATCACTATTCTCCTTCTCCCATAAAGACCCTCATTTCAGAGGTGTCCTGCCCCTAGGCAGGAGGAAGGAATGCTACACAGAGAGGCCAACAAGAGTTTGAACAGACAGGCCATACTGGGTCACCCCTCCCCCAAATCAAGTACTGTTGTATCATACTTTATATCCACCCCCTGTTCTTCCCATCTGTCCATCTTCATTGAACCTAAGCATAAAAAGTTTCCCCTGAGTCTTTCAGTCTTCATTTCTGAGGACTTCTATGTCACGGTAAGCTTTTACATCAATTTGTTATGCTTTTGTATTGTCTTGTCTTTTGTTATGATTGTTGGCCTTGACCCTCATGATGGATGAGGAGAGATGTCACACTTTCTGCCTTTCCATCATCATGGTGAATCTAACTGAATGGCAGTAGTGTATGAAAATGATAAATACGGATGGAGTGATTAAATTAAATATACTTAATAAAGTCTTAAACTTCATATACATTAGTAGCTTCTTTCTTTCATTTTCAACACTTCTTCTCAATGATCAGTCAGAACCAAAAATAAAATTGCACAGAAATGTTACTATTTCTATCAACTTTCAGATGTTTACACTATTAAACAGGAAAATGGTCACTATAAGCATAAACAGTGACCTAGAATGAGGCCCATGGCTCATGGAATGACTTAAGAAATCTATGGATTCTTGACATTGATTTGGCAGGTTTTATGTATGTGGATGAAATTGTATAAATATTCTATGTATTGAGTATATATATATATATATATATATATATATATATAATATACATATATCTGATATACATGCATGTTTAATTTTTCTGACAAAATCTGGTTAAATGTCAGTTAACTTAAATTATTTCACTTAATAGTTTGTGATATATTAATATATGACAATATTGTAGCAGAACTACCCTAGTACTTCTTAGTACCTAGCACTTAAACTGAAATACCTAGTATTTTTAGTAAAACTTAACATAATCTAAAATGTCCTTTCAAATGTATTGCTTCATAGCTAAATATTTATTTATTCAAGGA
This sequence comes from Marmota flaviventris, assembly GCF_047511675.1. NCBI lineage: Eukaryota > Metazoa > Chordata > Mammalia > Rodentia > Sciuridae > Marmota > Marmota flaviventris. The sequence continues at coordinate 100,041,459 of NC_092504.1, forward strand.
AGAAAGGGAGGATAAAAAATTATAAAAATATATTTGACAAGGTATCAGTGAACAAAAAGTCACGAAGTAAAATTTTATAAACTAATTGAGGTTAATGGGAAAACAAATTGAGTAACAGAAAAGAAGAAATCTATGTCAGTCCTAACAATGTAACCTTGACAGAAACATTTTACTCTCAAAAATACATATGGATATTCATTTTTTCTACCCCATTTTGTACTAATAGAATTTCAAACAGAAGAATAATTTTAATTAAAATTTATTTTTTAGAAATGTTAAGAAAATTAGTATTACAAATTCTCATGAAGAATTAATAAGAAAATTTTGAAATTTATTCTGTTTACGTTTTTATTCTGTTTATATTCATCTCTTTATTTGGTTATTTCTTTCTTTCTCTTTGACCACAAGAATTTATAATAAAAAAAAGAATTGCATTTTGTTTTTCTTCACCTAATGTTTATCTTGTTATGGTTTTCTTCCCCTTTGACCACAATAGGACAAAAAATAGAAACTTTTTCTCTTTTTCCCTTACTAGGGTTATTGGTAATTTTGACTGTGAACATCAAAGAAACTCATATACAAGCACATAATAGATTTGACAGTCCAGATTGTTAGTCCTTAAAAGGTTCAAAGACACCTTTGAGGGACAAGAACACATTGAAAAGTCAATGGGGTGATACTTAATGACATTAGAAAAAGAAGAAATAAAAAGGATAGAAGGACAGAAGTAATAAATAAATCTGTATGACTTTGGGCAAGTCACTTGATTGTTCTTCTGCAATTTCTTCCTACAAAATAGAGATAATAGCAGAATCTAAATCACAATGTCATTATGAAGATAAAAATTAGAATTTTAGAATAATAATTATCAGCTATTATTTTTGCTATTTACATTCTCACAGTGTTACCTTTGTTCTGAAAGCTGCAAGTTTCCTTCTGAAAAAAAGACTCAACTCGTCCATGATCATTGGTAGCACTAAAAGTTATGAAATTACAGTCTTTGCAAGTATAAACCAGAAGAGAATTGTTTTAAACAAATGACTTGTTCTACTGGGAGCATCTTTGATTTTAGGATATGTGTCTTCTATTCCCTCCATCAAGATGTATACCATATGAGAGATTTCTTCAACTGCATCAATTAGTTGGTGCATGTTTGCTGTATAGCTCTATTTCTTCATTAGTTATAAAGTCATATGAGAATTTTAAGAATTATAACAATATGATTAAAATATTATTTTTCTCTGAGCAAAGCTTAATCCTCGTACAAACTTAAAACACCCTTTGCCTTCTGTACATTGACATTTTGGATATTCCTATCTAAATCTGATTTTTATTTATTCTATATTTTTATTTCTGTCTAAATCTGAATGTTAAGTACTTTGAACATTTATGGAGGCAGAAAGGAGTGATTATAGCCTATCAGATCAAGGATCTTTGCATTTTAAAAGTTACTCCTACCCCACCCCAACCTTCAATTCAGCACTATTCTAAGCTATCAAAGTAAGAACCATAAAAAGTACATTAAAATTTCATCTGATGTTGATTGTGCTTTTCAGTATATACATCAAGCAGTTTAGATGCTTGTGGTTGCTTGTACTTCATTATATTTATTTAATGAGCTTAATTGCTTGGCAGAAACAGGATATAATTCTCTAGAGTTCTCATGAAGAGTAGTCTTTGGTGTCTGTAATTATTCTGTTCTTTTGTTAAGAAACTATTCATTATATTTTACTTTCTGTTGTTAAGTTCATAAACAGATGACTCTCACAATATTTTGTTTCATATTTCCTATTTTTAACTCCTTCCTTCATTTTTCTTCTGCAGGATTTTTCCATGTCTTTTAACTCTTTAGCTAGGAGGATAAAAATACATTTGATGATAAGTAATATATAATGATATATATATATATATATATATATATATATATATATATATATATATAAAACATTTACACAAAAATGATGTATTAATTTAAACATATATACAGTGATGAATCATTCAGCTCTTTTATACTCTCATCATGCAAAACCTTGGTCTCTCCATGTTTTCAGGTTATCCAATGCTGCTTAACAACCCCCAAATTGAGCAGCTTGAAACAACGAATATTAAATATTTCAGATAGCCTGTGTGTATCATGAATCTAGCAGCAGATTAGCTATGTAGTTTTGGATCACAGTCAGTCAAGCTATGAGTTCAGGATGGTTGTTTGAAGGATTAACTGGGTTGGAGAATCTACTTCTTACTAGCTCCTGAAATGGCTGTTGGGAGGAGGCTCCAGTTCCACATCTTGTGGAGAGATGTATACTGTATGGCCAGCTTCCATAGAGATATTATGCAAGAGAGAAAGAGACAAAGATGGAAGATCAAGTGTCTTTACAGCAAATATTAGAAGTCACATCATCATTTATATTGTATTTTATTGATCATAGGGAAAAAATTATGTGGAAGTGCAACTACATACACATGTCAACAGAGAACTCTAGGTAAATCTTGAAGCCTGGCTATCATAACCAGCATGAAAATTAACCTTCAGATAACAACTATATTTTCATTAACATTGTCTAACCCATAATGCAAAACATTTTAGGTGTGCATGTATTTATCTCTCTGCATAAGTTTTATTGAGATATAATTCATATCCTATAAGTTTATTCTTTTAAAGTTCATAATTCAGTGTGCTTCATTTTCTGTGTTTGGGAATATACACAAGATTGTGCAACCGTTACCACTATCTACTTTCAGAAAATTTTATCACCTAAAAAGAAACTCTGTACCAGTTAGCAGGCACTCCCTATCTCTGTTGTTGTTGTTTGTTTGTTTTTTTACATCTCAGTCCCTGGCAATTACTATTCTACTTTCTGCATCTATGGTATGCCTATTTATAACATTTAATATGAATGGATTCATGTAAGAGTTGAGTTCTGGAGTTGATTACTTTCATATAGCATGATTACTTCAAGGTTTCATGTTGAAATATGTATAAGCATGTCATTTCTTTTCACGGTTAAATGATATTTTATTACAAAGATCTAGTGCATTTTGTTTATTTATTTTCACTTGACCAACATTTGGATTATTTCTATCTTTTTTGCATATTATTAACAGTTCTGCTATAAACGTGTAAATGAGTTTATGTGTGGACATTTGTTTTCAGTTTGGGGAGAATATACACCTAGGAGTAAAATCATCTGTTCAAGAATTAACTATATGTTTACTATTTTGAGCCACGGCTACACTGTTTTATAAAGCTACTGTACCAATTTATGTTTTCACAAACAATAAGATTTTCATTTTTTTCCACACTCTTGCTAATATTTGCTATTGTGTTTTTTAATTTTAGACTTCCTAGAGGATAGACAGTGCTATCTTATTATGGTCTTCATTTGCATTTCACTTTAACATGTGTCTTTTTATTAAGTATATGTAAACATCTCTGTCAGAATAAGACAAAACCTTTGAACAAATGAGAGAAAGAAGAGAGAAATTGAAAGTACATATACCCTCACACTTACTATGCATTGTTTATTAAATAAAAAATACTCAAAAATGCTCATGATTCATGTACTGTTTCCAAATAATTTCCATCAGATTTACATTAATATTGAATGTATCTTCATTAAAATTTTTGTTTTAAATTAAAATATTAAATAGAAGACAAACACAGCTACAATTAACTCTATGTTCTAAGTAAATATCAGAGTTCAAATTGTCATGGAGGGAGAAGAGCAAAGAACAGTGTTTGAATTAGGAACACAGGATAGGTTTTAGCTCTCTGTACCAGCAGGGGTTCACAAATAAAAAAGTTTCGCTACAAAACTAGATGGTAGCTTCAGATTGCAGTCAGTCACGTTGGAATATTGGAGAATAGAGTAGAAAGTGAAAGAATTAGAAAGCTTATGATCAAGTAGAGGCAAAGGGACTCCATACCAAGAGCCACTCAATGGCTGCAGAATGTTTGCCAAAGTCTATGGCAGATATGAGGGAAGGAATGCTGCTTGGATCTCCCTTCACAAAAGAACTAGACTGTCTGTTGCCAGGAGTTCAAGGAGCCATGGGTCTTTAGAGCCTGTGCATTCACGACTTAACACAGTATTTTCCTGAATTTTGTTCTACCCAGGCATTCCCTTGGATAACTGCTCTGCAAAACCTGTGTGTTTCTGCCTCACTCAGGACTTTCCTTCTATCAGTCTTTTTGCTGAGCTCTCATTTATTTGTGAAGTTCATTTTTTAGAGCTTAGTGCAGCCTGAGACTTTTCTACCCTGCATTCCATTCTTACCCTCCTCTTTAGCAAGCATGAGACCTGTAGCTTTCTCTGAAGGATTCCACAATCTACTCCTGCTACAACCCTTCCTCCTTATCTCTCACAAGTTTTCCTCCATGATTCTTTTTGCACTCAAATCTGTTACAGCATCTGCTCATTAGAAGGCCCAAAAGATGCAAAGATTGCCAGTTTTTTACTTGAAGAATCTCAAAAATGAGCTATTTTTTTTTTTTGCAGTAGAACAGCATAGGTAATAGATCGAGCTTCTGTGGAAAATCACTTTGTTTCTAACAATACCATGTGTATTTAATTTCATTTTAATAATTTTATGTAAATATCCTTAAATGCAATATGCCCTTACAAAAATAAAGTAGTCTCTTTTAAGTGCTTTGAGTTCTTTTTAAAAAAATATATTATTGCATGGCTATCAACAGGCTGTTGAGAGCTGTGAAGTTCTTCTGTTTCACGAAGCCATTTTGTTCTCTTCTTTTTGATAGTGTATTTCTAGTCTTACATGCCTGAACGTATAAAACATTCATGATTTGTAATCATCACAAGTCTGGGTAACCAATAATTGAGTTTATTTTCGTGTCAATTTCATCATGAATTCATAGACTGGCGTTGACTTTAGATTTCACCCATATGAGCTCATTTCTCTCTGATTTTACTAAGTTTACTGCAATGAGAAGATGATACATTAACATAAAAATGTATGGGTCTTTTCCTAAATAAATGATGGATGGATCCGATGTAGGGTTTTGAAGACATAGAAAGAACACAGATTTTGGGATCTTACTAACCATGTGTTCTTTGATAAGGCAAAGCATTTCACTACTTCAGACAGGCCCTTTGGCATCTACAAAATTTGTTTAATAACATTATATCTATTTTCCAATGTTTCTGTAAAGACTAAATAACAAATGTTTATAAAATTTATCAGCATATTGCACAGTTCTCGACACATCAATACTGGTCCTTCTTAACTTCTCAAGAAAACTGTTGAACTCTTTCAGAAGGGTCTTTATAAAACATATTTCTTAACCACATAGGCTAAAGCTTGCTGTCTGAAGGTCACTGTTAACTATGTGTGATTCATAAGGTATGTTAAAATATAAAATTTAGACTAAATAAGTTTATCATAGTTTGATGATTAATGAATTGAGCAGCATTCAAAAACTGAATAGGTGCAGAGAGCTGAACCACAGCAGCATGAACAGTAGCCATTTAGCTCAGTGCACAAGAAGGACAAAGAAAATGTACTTATGAAGAAAAGGGAACCTTTACATACTGTTGATGAGATGTAAATTAGTATGACAATTTAACAGTGTAGGATTTCTCAAAAATTAAAAATGCAACTACCATAAGATCCAGTAATCTCAAAGGAAATGAAATCAGTATGTTGAAGAGATGTTTGCACTCCCATGTGTATTGTAGTATATTATTCACAATAGCCAAGAAATGAAATAACCCTACTTTCCATCAACAGATGAGTGGATAAAAAAAATGTAGTACCCATACCCAGTGGAATATTATTCATCTATAAAAAGGGATGAAAGACTGGCATTTATGACAACTTAGATAGAACTGGAGGGTGTATGAAACAATTGCTCAGGCACAGAAAGACAAATATCAGATGATCTTACTCATATTTGGAATCAAAAAATGGATTTCATAGACGTTGAGAATAGAATAGTGATTTCCAGAGCCTGTGAAGAGTAAGTGGGAGGGAGGCATTGGGAAAATTTGGTTAATAGGTACTAAGTTACTATTAGGAGAAATAAAATCTGTTGTGCTATTGTATAAGAGGGTGAATAAAGATAACAATTGTGTACTTTATATTTGAAATAAGTTAGAAAAAAATGTTTTTTAATGTTTTCAACACAAAGAAATAATAAGTATTTGAAGAGATGGCTATGTTCACTCAGATTTGAACATCATACAATCTGTATGTGTATCGGTACATCACATGGTACTGCATAAATGTGTACAATTTTATATGTCAATATAAATAAACAAATAAAAAACTTTTAAAAAGAAATTTTACTTGCTAGTTAGAGTGAAAAGACCATAGTTAGAAGTTAGTTGGCATTTTTTTACTTCTACTAACAGACTCTCTGCATTTAAGATTTCTTGTAAAATATCTAGTTTTGCATCACTGTTTTATGTTAGGCTTTCACTTATTTACACAGGAACTTAGAACACTGCCTAGTACTTTCCCAATTAAAAAAGTTTAGCAGATAGGAATTTTGATAATTAATATTTGCTGTTATACCACAGTGCTATATAACCTTAGCATGGCTTCTTTTGGGAATGTCTTTCCATCCGTGCTCTCTGAGTGAAAGTCACACAGAAAGCTGAAGACACAATTGGGTTGGAAGGGGGTGGTGTCAAGTGATAAAAGCCTGTGGTGGTACCATGGGGCTTCTACTTTGAAAAAAAAAAAGTCTATGGTCAGTTTCAATAATTTATCTTTTTCCTTTTAATGCAGAACAGATTGAGTATATCATATGCATATAAAATGTGAGTGGAAGGGCTGGGGATGTAGCTCAAGCTGTAGCGCCCTCATTTGGCATGTGTGGGGCGCTGGGTTCAATCCTCAGCACCACATAAAAATAAAATAAAGATGTTGTGTCCACCAAAAACTAAAAAATAAATATTAAAAAACTCTGTCTCTCTCTCTCTCTCTCTCTCTCTCTCTCTCTCCCTCTCAAAAAAAGTGAGTGGAGATTAAATTAGCATGCTATGTATATGAATACATGTCCAAAAGATTAAAAAATATTGCATTCCAAGGTGGCTCATGCCTGTAATTCCAGTGGCTCAGGAGGCTGAGATGGAAGGATTGAGAGGTCAAAGCGAGCCTCAGCAAAAGAGAGATGCTAAGCAACTCAGTGAGACCCTGGTCTCTAAATAAAAAATGCAAAATAGGGCTGGGGATTTGGCTCAGTGGTTGAATGCTGCTGAGTTCAATCCCCAGTGTACCCCCAAAAAGATCAAAAGAGGTAAAGGCAGAAATATGAGTGAAATTAAAATTGAAATATAAACTTTACTGGGTATATAAAATGATAATATTTCTGGTCATCTGACCAAATTTTTTATATTCTATGAGGAGATGTTGATAACATATTAAAAACTTTTAATAGATGAAAGAGAGTGGTGAGTATATGTAATAAAATGTGCATTTTTATTTATCTGGAATAAAAGTCATCCAAAGAGGCAATGAATTATTTGTAGAGAAAGCAATTGTGAAAAAAATATGTTGAAACTCCCCTAACTTCTTTACTCATTTAAAAATGCAACACACACATGCATGCACACACACACAATAATCTGATATATATTTTAAATAAAATGCACAAATTTCAATGCTCTACTTTGCAAGGCTCATTTGCCTCTCTTTACTGTTAGAACACAGGTAGATAAATTTAGTCTATTATATTTTAAATTGATTTTATACAGTGTTTTAATTATACAGAACCAAGAAGAATTTAATTAATATATTTATAACAATTGATAAACTAAATTAAATGTATAAGTATTATTTGTGTCACATAGTTTTCACAAAGTAAAAAAATAAAGTCATCTATGGATCCCATTCTAAATACATTCCGCTCCTCCTCCATTCAAGAAAACAATTTTTAAAAATCTGCTAGCATTATTTTAATGTATGTATTTGTACACATACCTGTGCATTATAAATAATATGCCATACTTTTGTTGGTGTTTTATTTTATATGCACAATACCATTTTGATCTGTAGCTACAACTCATTAATTTTAACTCTAGGATAGTTACATTGACTTAATATTCTCCAATTTATTTATCCCTTGTCTTATTAATGGATATATAAAGCGTTTCCAAGTATCCCTAATTGCAAATAGTACAGCAATCAATACTCATATATTTTCTTGAGCACATTCCCGAAAGCTCTTTAGAATAAAACAGGTGGTAGAATCCCTTTGTTGTATGCTACATTGCGTAGTTTTGTGAATTTACATAGTCACCAATAATGTAGGAGAGTTATCCGATTTCTACTCTCTCACTTGGTATTGTCAGTCTTTTAATTTTTTCAGCTTCATGTGTATGAAGTATTATCTCATTTTAATTTGCATTTGCCTGATACTTTTTTATTGAATTTTTTAAAAATAAATGACAGCAGAATGCATTACAATTCTTATTACACATATACAGCACAATTTTTCATATCTCTGGTTGTATATAAAAAAATATGTTGTCACCAATTTGTGTCTTCATACATGTACTTTGGATAATGATGTCTATCACATTCCACCATCTTGCTAATCCCCTGTCCCCTCCCTTTCCCTCCTGCCCCTCTGCCTATCTAGAGTTTGTCTCCTGATTCTAATGCTGTAAAAAGATAGATCCGCTTTTCATATTTTCATTGTAATTCAGGATGTCTTTTATTGAGCTTTGTAATAGATTTATTGACTTGAACATACTCTTTTATATTATAATGCTAACTTTCCACATCAATCTCTTTCTTTAATTTCATATATGGTTACTTTATTTATGTAGAAAATTTAAATTATTATGTAATGAAGGAAAGATTTTTGTGGTTATTCTTTTTATTTTGTCGCTAAGAAATTTTTTCCTACCCTGAAGTTATGATGATATTATTCTGCAGTTTCTTTTACAATTTTCAGGTTAAATTCACACTTAAATATTTACATGTGTGTTATTGATATGTGTATTTTCACCACAGCACTGGATGATAATTAGTTTATAATCATACCAAGTACTACTATAAATCCTTTGCACATATTAAATTATGTTTTTTTTACATAATATGTAAGTGATAATTTTATTTCCATGATCCAGCTAATTGTCAGATACCTTGCCTAACTTTAGAAAGCCTGTTATAGTGACACATAACCAGAGAAATTCAAACTCAGGCTTCCTGCTTTCTAGTTAAAACAAAGTCTATATTTTTAATATTAACTTTGGACCCAAATGAATCATGATGTATAATTTAGATTTCACTTTCGATAATCAAGATTTTACTTGTATAAAGTAATTAAATATCTTCTTTGACACTTGTAAATACATAGTAGCAATACCACTCATTGTATTAAAATGATTTTCAAATGTTAATTTTAATGTTCGCTTGTTTCATGTCATGAAAAATAACTGAATTATTTTGAAATTTCACAAGATTCCAAACTTGTATATCAAAGCAAAAGTCCTTTATGAATGAAAGTTTAAAATTATTCTCTATGATATTCTCAAAGGGAAAAAGCCCTTTGTTTGTCTCATTTTCTTATTCTTAGAATTTTTCTTTCCTATCAATGGCTAAGTTGTTATTTAATTCTTATTTCTTCCTCTTTCTGGAGTTTAGCAGATGGTGATAAATATTTTTCTTTTCTACATTTTCTAATGTTATCCTGAATTATAATTTTACATTCTATAATAATAGATTAAAATAAGTCATATATTCCACTCTTATAATATTTGTTTCATGTCTGTTGCTTCAGATGCCTCCTCACCACATTGCCCCATGGATTCTAACCTGAGTGTCTGGCATCTTTTCTGTTGGCTAACCTTTCCAAGTTTGTTTCTAGTTATCAATTATAGGCAGACAGAGTTTGAAGAGGTAAAAAGTACAGCTCTCTCTACAGGGGGAAAATAATGTGCTTAGTAGTAAGCTCCATTTTAATTATAAGGTCATCAATATTGAAGAGACAGTAGGCTATTTTATGATTCTAAAGCCAGAGTTGAGTTTGCAATTAGTTTTATTGAACAATTGCATGATGATGTTACCAGTAAAGGAGCATGCAGAATTCAGAGCTATAAAATGTGTTTTAAAATTACAAATAAAACAATAAGTTGGGTACATGCAGTGGTTTTGAGTCCTAAGAGGACTGATAGTTAATATTTAAAATATCATCATTAACATCTTTCTTGTAGGAATGAAACATAAATCATGGATATAGACTCAATATACTTACTGGAAAGTAAAACCTGCCCATAAGCCATTATACCATACTTCCTCTAAACTTATATAGGTAGTAATTTTTATTCCTGGGGTAAGGATATATAAACCTGAGCTGTAAGCGATTTCTTTAGGTATAAATTAATTTTTTCCTCTAAAGAGGAAGCTGAAATGGATGCCATCCCTGAAGTGCCAAGATATAAAAGACTGGCTAGTTCAATTCTCAGCACTAGACAGGAAGTAATTTGTACTGGAGATGTCATAAAATGGGTTACTAGATTCTGAGAATTCTTTCCCACATGACTGCATTGAGGGGGTTTAGGGAAAAGGATTTGAAGAAACAGATTTCTCTAGGGACAGAGGGCAGGAGTCTGAATCCCCATTCCCACCCCCAGAAGCAATTCCCCTCAAGCTTCAGAAGCAAGACTTCAGTGTGGTCTTTCAGAGAGTTTGGAATCTACTGCTGGAAGCAGGTGGGGTGCAGTAAGCCAGGGATGAAGGCAGAAATAAAGGAGAGGAAAACACCTGGGTTGGCAAATACATCCAGAGTTTGTTGGATGTGTGAGTGTTTCCTGAGACCTTGATATGGTTAAATGGGAGGAGGAGAAAGGAGAGGGGACAGAGGCAGAGGAGAAAAGAAGAGAAAGGAAAAGAGAGAGAGAAAGAGAGATTGATTGTGTTCCATAAGTTTTCCATTTAGAGTCTGAACAAGTCTCTTCAGAGACAAGTTAAATTTCCCTGGAATTGCTAATTACATCTGAAAAAATAGTGAGCTATGTAGCCTGACACTGTACCATCTTAGTTAAGCTAGAACTACATTTCCTAGAATTCCCTGCCATGTAAAGTTTCATCATCTGCTGGCCACAGGACAAATTTTGCAAAGCATATGGAAGGCATAAATAAAGCTTAACCACTGAGCTCAGAAGGTCAGTAAGGGACCAGACAGTTTGCACCCATAGTTGCTGGTTTGCTGGCTCATCTAACAGGCATATTGCTATGACTGGACCCATAATTTCTCCACGTGCCTCCAGATCTTCTTCAACTATGCCAGTTCCTTGGCCAAGTGTATATGTGTGCAGCTCCTGGGCAGAGTGCCATTTTTTCCCCATTGCAAGTTACTAATAAAACAAAACTGCAGATAATGAGATTCTGACATAGGCTGTAGTTTGTCCTGAGGGTCCCAGTTCATCTGTTTCCATCCATGTTCAGGCATTCTTTTCAATTGTGAGTCTGACTGGCTTAGAGTACCAACAGATTCATTATCAAATTCAGAGCAAAGACTGTACAAGCTCCTGCAATAGTGGGATATGTATAAAATATCACTAATTCTCTATCTCTCTTAGCAGTTTTGCTTCTCTGATCAAATTCAGACCCATTACAAACTAAGAGGAAGGTAGTACATCATTCAAAACTAACAGACCCTCAGAGATGTGGGGAGGGGAGAAGGGAATCATCAAAGAAACCATGAATGTGTCCTGCCCACAGGAAGGAAGTCCCTTTGTACATCAGTTGATCCCAGAAAGCAGGCAGTTTGACTAGGGCAGGGACTGCAGGAAGCCAAGCTAAACACCTACAGTAGAGCCTCCTGGAAAAAGAAAAGTACCTGTCACTGTGGATGAAGTTAGATACTTTGACTTTTAATGCATCCATTATACTGAAATAAGGCTATAACTTGTGACTTAAGGTGAAAGCAACCTGAATGAGTTAGGAGTGAGGAGAAAAGCTAGAGCTACCCGGTTTTATCCCTTTACAGGCTAAAAAAATAGCTCCATAGACAAAATTAAATGGGCAGGGAGATAATACATTAAATGTGGTTTTGATTGCATTGCACTAGATGTGCTAGTTCATTACAGTCATTGCACCATATTTTAGCTTTATTTACTTCCAGGTGTGTGTTTATTTACTTCCCTGTTTGCCTGTTCAGCTTCCTCAACTTTTCCATCATTTTTATTTATATATTATTTTTCTGTCTTCTGGTTGGCCTTAACATCATTACCTATTTGCAAATTTCTCTTTAGGCAATGCAGTTTCTAATTCAATGTCTTTTTCTTTTTACACTCAATGACAAATAAAGCAAAGTTGCAGCATCAGAGAAAGATTACTATTTGAAAGGTTTGAAATTGTTTCCCTCAGAATGAGGTGGAAATAACTATAATCCTTTTTTGAAAGCACCAGGATACAAGACTGCTTTGAAAAAGACACCTGTTTGCAATTTGGCTACCACAGGTCCATGAAAGGTTCATTTATATAATATTACTGAGTTCTTTTGGAGAACATAGCCTGATGAAACATTAGGATTTATTTTCTAGTAAAGTTGAAATCGCAGGAGGAAATAAACTAATATCTAAGTGTGAGTGTTTTCTTATTCACAATAAACTCATGTGTTTCAAAGTATCAACTAAAAGATAACAAAATGGATAGGAATAGGTGCAATCTCTTACTTAGTAAAACATTAAATTTATTCATAGCCTCATATTTACCCTATATAAAACATCAATTTTTGCTACATAAATAAGTAATTATTTATACCTTATAAATTATTAGACAACACTCCCCCGCCCCGCACTTTAGTGAATGGTCTATAGTGGCTAAATTTGATCTTTCTTTCAATGAAGTTATTTTAAAATAAAAGTATAATTGTAGACAAAGGTACAGAATAATATGAGAGTGAAAAATAGCATTGAGAGTTAGGTTTGGGTTGATTTTCTGTTCTACTACTATTGCCCATTGTGAGCAGCCCAACCCTGTCCTCCAGAGCAGAGATGTAATTGAAATCCAGATTTCTGCAGATGCTAATACAAAACCAACTTGAAAAGATACCAGTAGGACATGATTCTCTGACTTGCTAAGATTCAATGAGCTGCCAATGCTAACATTTGGCAGAATGTTGAATGTGCAACAACAAGCAGATAAGGGAATCTATTGAATCAATGAGAAGACTCCATGTTAAATATAAGATAGAAAAAGAGTAAGTTCAATCAATAGGACAGAGAGAAAATCAATAGGACAACTATTTGTGGGCTTAAGGGGACATTCAAACAAAGAGAGAATTAAACAGAAACCATAAGCTATTCTTTTAGCCAAATTTGCATCACTGTGACCAAGTTACTTAACAAGAACAATTTGAAGGAGGAAAAGTTTACTTGGGCTTATGTTATTAAAGTTTCAGACCATGGTAAGCCAACTCCATTACTCTGGGCCCAAGAAGAGGCTGTACATCATGATGGAAAGGGCATGGGAAGAAAAGATGCTCTGTTCATGGTTGGTCAGGAAGCAGTAAGAGGAAGAAGGGGACAACAGAGAAGATGTACCCTTGAGGGCATGCTTCTAGTGACCCACTCCCTCCAACCTTGCCCCACCTACCTCCAGTTATCACTGGGTCTGTCTGTTCAAACTGGGATGAAGTGAACAGGTGACAGTTCTCACAATCCAATCATTCCACTTCCAAATATTCCTCTATTAACACAGGAACTTTGCGGGGGGCACCCCATACCAAGCCATAACAGTTATTCACACACATAGAGTGGCTCTAATATTCCATTGTTGCAGTGGAGATTTCTCAAGAAGAATTAAGTTTCCTGTAGAAATGCCCATTTTCCACTCTGTTACCCTGGCAACATGATTCCCTTTTTAAAATAACACCATTATTATAAGAAAAAGGATGAACAAAAATAATGTAAAAAGTGATTAAAGGGCAGGTCTCAATACACTTTGGAAAAAAACCCAGGGAAGAACTTGAAAACCATTTGTTTGATAAAAGTGTGCAATCATGAGGAAGTCCGAATTGAGTGAAGATGAGCAGAAAGCCTTAGCCTCCAATGTTCTCCGTGATAGGTATGCTCCAAAGTTTTACACCATATGGTGTCCTACAGCTCCATCCCTCCACATGAGGTGAGGATTCCCTGGGTCCATTGAGATGAGTGCACCATGACACATGGATAATCTTCTGTTGCAGGTAATTCCAGCTCCAAGTGTTGGTCATGGGGAATTTGTTTGTGGAAAATTTGGGCAGGTTTAGAAGTCAAGGCTGGAGTGTTCAATTCCACAATGTTGGATTGATCCAGGGGTAAGAGAGAAGGGAGGCATTGCATAGCCATATCTAGGCACTAATCCTGTCCTTTCAGCTAATTATGATGAGTGCCTTTTTTAAATAAGAAACTATTTTTTTTTAATTTTTTTCATTAGTTTCTCAAAACATTAAAATGATTTTGACATATCATACATTTGATTCAAATGGGGTATGTAATCTTATTTTTCCACATGTACAGATTTCAGGATCACATTGGTTATACAGACACGTTTATACATAGGGCCATAGTATAGAACATTTTTAACTTTTGTTTTTGCAGTGCTGGGAATTGATCCCAGAGCCTGGGCATGTCCAGTAAGTTCTTTCCACTGAGCTATACCCACAGCCATAACTCTCAGTTATTTTAAGTTTTATGTAAAATTTCAATTTAGATATATAGAATCTGGAAATTTATTGCTGCTCTTGTCCTGACCTTGCAAATGTAAAGGGCAGACATAATTCTGCATGTCATAAAGGATTACACTTAAGTTGTGTTGACTATTGTTTTTATCAGTAAGTGCTTTAAAGGAAAGGACAAACAGTAACCTACAATGTTATGTAGAATATTAACTTTATTTGGAAAACCTGTAAGTACAGAACCAAGATAAATCATCTCATTTTTATGTATATGTAAATTGTCTATATCTTTTATTCATACTATCATCTGAGAAAAGAAAAAAATGAGCAGGCCAGGAATCAAGAGAGAGGGCCATTTGCAAAGTTAGCCACATGTTTGTTTATTTGTTTGTTTTTAAAGCCACATTAAAGAATGAAGCATAAGAGTTATCATTATGGATATAATTCAGGCAAAGTTCAGACTTTAAAAATATATTATTTTTATGCAATGAACTTGTGTTGATAAATTCCTTTATTTTCATAAATAGCTAATCATAATTTTTGAATTTTGTTTCATTTGATCAGAACAGAAAATGGTTGTGAAAATATTTTGAAATCTATATGTACATATATATTATATAAATATGTTATATAAATTAAAATACACATATATACTATGAAAGCACTAATCTAATCATGAGGAGTGATTGCACAATGCTTTTGAGATAAACATTGCTCCATTAACATTGATTTTGTATGGATTATAATGACAACTATGGTAAGAAAAGTATGAAGTACATAAGAGCAAAGCACATAGAAGATCAAATATATTTTTCCTTCATATTAAATTGTAGCATTTATAAAATCTATAAAAATTATTTGTGTATCTGTGTAATCTCCAAAATAAGGGAGTCAAGTTCTGAAGCATGATGACAGTCACAGGAAATAATATTGAATAGCGGGAGATACACACTATGCAGGATTCTGGGAAAACATAAAGGAAGCACAAAGGAAGTCCTCATTCCCATGGATCCTGCAATAGAGATGGAGAAGAGAAATCAAGTCCAATGTATCAGGAACATATAAAATCTCACTGACCAGTTAGTGCTTTCAATGAAAAGAAAATGATCTACGAAAACAACTCATCAAACAGTGGTTTCAAGCTTTGATGTGTATTATTGTCATCTGTGTGGTTGTTTAAAGCACAAATTAGTGATCCTAACTCTGATTTTCCATATCTAACTGCTTCTCAGATAAAGATGATACTGCAGGACCTAGAACTGAAATTTGAGAAGCACTGTCATGAAGAAATCTCACTAAAACTGGGTGATAATAATTCTATGTTTGTATTCAGCATGCAAAACAATTTGACCTCATAAGTGCTCAGTGAATAACTGCTAGATAAAGGTAATTAAGATTAAAGGTAATTGAAGTGAACATTTTGAAATAAAAACAACTAGAGCAATGTTAGTAAGCAGACAAAATAAAGGAAATTTTTAAAAGTTGCTATTCTAGGTTAATATTCAGTTATCAGAGTCTTATCAGCCACTTTAAATAAATGAACTTGCTAATTTGAAGAGAAATGTTGCTAAAGTTAATACAAAGATAAAATGACAAGATCTTTTAAAATATTGTTAGTGATAACTAAAAGTTGAGCTCTAAAATTCTCAGAAACCAGAGCAAAGAAGGGAATAAAAATCAAATTTAAGATTCAATGTAATTAATTTTTTTTTTTGGTTTTGGATATGTTGGTTTCTAAAACTAAGATTCTTGAGAATTTTCTTTGACAGCTCCTGAAGATAATAATGTATGACAGAGTGAACAATATGCTTCAAAATATCATAAATTATTATGAAGGCAAGTTTCATATAGGGCTCCTACAATATTCTTCAAAACAAGTTGAGTGCATGATGACACAAGATGTCACGACAATGAGGTCCAAAGGCTATTCTTAGGGGGTCTAGCTTGTTCTAAGTGCACAGATCTCAGCACAAAGAGCAATGTGTGGTTGAATGTATCTTGCAAAAGCAACACCATTAACAACCACCATGCATTTTTTTTTCATTTTTATTTTTATTAATAGTGGGGAACAAAGAAGATTAGGTGTGAAATATCTAGAAACTCAGTCATTCTGTGGACTAAAAGAGAGTCGTGTGCTTTTAAAGTCAGCACAAGATTATTGATATTGCATAAGAAAATTAGATTTCAAAACAGAAATTTTGTTTTAATAAATGTTCATTCTATCATTGCATGAGAATAGTAAGAGAAAATTTTCAGGACCTGGTTAATTTCTTACAAATAATTCTACATCCTACATATGCTGTGATATAAAAATAATTTTTTAAAAATTTGACTGAGGCCTTAAACACTTGCACCACACTGGATGGCCTCAATAATTTAAGCCTGCACCATTTTCATAGCAAATATTATCAGTCACTCACCAGGACCTAAAAAGCATTGCATTTTAAGCAATTTGACTTCCTGGTGAACCATTAAAAGCTAAATTAGTTGTAAAATATACCCTGAGGTAACTAAACATTTTCACCTGCTAGATACAGTTGTTGGAAATCAGCCAATTAGACAGCAGAGAACATGTGCCAAAAACTGATTTGAGTTTTAAAGTAGATGGTTGGTCCTAAGTCTTTCCATCTCAACAGCAATTACTAGTTATTGTACAATAATGACATCATATCATCAACATGTCACACAATATGTGTCATTTTGGTAGTGGTGCTATTTATTCATTTCACCTAAGGGTTGTGTTAGATCATTACTCTAAACTTAAAGAGAAAGAATTTTAAAACTGATTTTGAGAAATTGGGCTTCAGTTCAGTGTTTAACTTTTTATCACCAGTTATTTTATAGGCAATAAAATTTTGTATCTGATATATTATATTCACCTAGATTGTGTGCATTATATTCAAATAATATCCAATGTCCTGTTTGAAAGTTTGTGCAAAGCTGTAATAATATCAATAACTTGAATTTAATAATTTCAGATATAAATTGGCAAAATCAAGTTTTGCTATTTTCAACCATCCTCATCCTTAGGGATGTTCACATTATATAAATTGTCAGAAAATATTGGAGGCAAAATTTTCTTAAAGTTGCAATTGAGAAAATATAACAAAAGATCATTATTTAGTTGTGTTTTCATCATTTTGAAATAAAAAATATGCATTTTTTAGTATTAAATTTTTGCAGTAGTAGAGAATAACATAATTTTTCCTAAGTAATATGATGTAGAAGTCTGCTTTATATTCTTAAAACAAAATACCTAAGGATGGGTAACCTTTTAGATAAAGGAGGTTCATTTATAGTTCTGGAAGTTCCAGAGCCAGCATCTGGTTGTTGGCAGAATTCCAAGGCAACACAGAGATTCATATGGCAAAAGAAAAGGAGCATGTGTGTGTGTGTGTGTGTGTGTGTGTATGCCTGTCTGTCTGTCCGTCTTCTGTTCTCTTTCTTCTAATAATGCTTCCAGTATGCAATTACATGGGCTTCACCCTGGTGACCTTATCTAATCCTAATCACATTTCAAAAGTTCCACCTTCAAATACCAGAGTTGGATTAGCTTTCCACTCTTCATATTTCACAAGGAATATTGAATTTTAACACATGAACTCTTATAGATATGCTCAACTCATACAAATCATAACATATATTATTCTTTTTGACAGTTGAGAATGCCTGACACTCAATATAAAATAACCAAAAATATCTAGACTGATTATTTTCTGCAAGAAACCTAAGAAATCCTAACCAGTTATGAATATTATTCCTTATAAAATAATGTTTAACATTTGAATTGTATAAAATGGAGCAGATTATTGACTTTATGGTGATGTCTTTTATAAAACATTTGGAATAACTCATCATTTTCTGATCCTTTACACATTAATCCTGGACATCTACATATGACCAGTGAATTTAGCTTAAGAAGTTTGTTACCAAGACAGTCGGTGCTGAATAACATCCTGACTGAATAACTTTCCAGACTTAGTGGGCTGAGAGGAAGTAAGAAAATGGAAAGCAGCATCTGCTGTCTCCTAAATGAAGCTGGTGTAGCAGAGGTTTCCATAAAGAATGATAACATCGCGGAAACATTCAAACATAATTGGATTGCTCTCAGTACAATTACCCCTATAAATGTGCTTTGAGTCTTCCTATGACCTTCTACATCTAATTGGCAAAATTTAGTAGGAGGATAGAAAAGCAATAAATACAGGATATTCATTTCAGTGTTTCAGCCACGTAATTGCTACTTATTAATAATAAGTTTTGCTTTTATTTATCTTTCTTGGACCTTATTGGACCTCAGAAATAATTCTTTAATATTCATAATATTTATGCATGCATTATTACATAGATAGGTATATTAAATATTCTTCTAGAATTTATATCATTAAATAACAAATTGAATTAGTAAAGAAATAAAAAATTTCAGCATCATCTATTTGCAAAAATATTAATGCTTTCCATTAAAATGACACAGAAATATTCTAAGACACTGATGTCAAGTTAGTTAAGTTACATAGCAAAGCATAGAAGAAAATGAAACCATCAATAAGGACTTGCAAGTGATCTGTTTTACTTATTTCCCATCTTTCACTGGAGTGATAACTTTTATTTGAAAATTCAGATTAGCAAAACTTGAATGAATCATTAATGTCAAATAACAGATATTCTGACTTATGTACAAATTCACCAAAGTAAAAGTCAAATTACAATCCCATAAGACCCTCATCATTATACAAAATACATGTATGAAGATGTGAATTTGGTGTCAACATATTTTATATACAAACAGAGATATGATAGATTGTGATATAAAGGTGTATTAAGAATTGTAATGCAAAAAAATAATAATGAGAGCCCATGTATAGTGGCAAAAAAATAAAAATAAAATAGGCATTCCAAAAAAATCCCATAAATGTTATACTTATAATAAAATATAATAGATTTAGCACATTTTTCCCCCAGTGAAACATATTAGATGCCTGGTAGACAGAGTTATAATATTTATTACCTTTCTCTGGTCTAAAAATATTTTCAGATTCCTACTTGTCAGCACTAGAATAGTTCATACTGTAAAATGGTATAGCACAACAATCTTTCTCTGATCTCTTGATGTTTCCAGGAACTTTCTTTAACTTTTGAATTGATCTAATAGTCAGTAATTCTCCTTAAGGAAATGTTAGATCTCTTTTTCACTCCCAATTTCACTCTTATATATTGGGTTTTCAGCAGTTGCACAGATCCACAGCTCATGCAAGAAAGAATGTGATTCCATTACAGACACTGAAAGTATTAAATTCAGACACAGCCACAGTGTCAATTACAAGCATGGTTAGAAATGCACTATGGATAGAAAACTGAGGATGCATTTAAATAAATGGCCATCCACTCTTTGTGTAATATTCTACAGAAAAACACTAACAGGCTCTAAATGAAAGCTATCCTGCTGAGCTATAGCTTCATTTCTTTTCTGCTTATATGTTGAGACATCTATATGATTTTCTATTATAGACTTTAAAACATTGACCAATGGGCAATGTGATATCTTAGCCGCAAATGATTAGCATGGAAGATTTTAATGTGTTGTTGTGAATGGAGCAATATTGCATATTGTAGAACTTTATGGCAGCAATGCTGTGTATATACCATAATATCCACTCCTATAAAATGGATAGTGGTTTTTCAGTTTTAGTGATGCAGAAATTGCTTTGCATTGGAATATGCACATTTGAATACCACTTGAGTGAGCTTCCACTTGAGTATAAGTGGAATCAAGAATCAAAAAACATTTGTAATACCATGGTTACCCAATGCTTTAGAGAATGATTTGATGCTTCTTTTTAAAATGAAAACTCAGTTTTTGTATTTATTCAGGCATCAACATATTAAACTACTTGGAAGTTTGTCATTGATGCACTGTTAAATGCTTAGTTAATGACTTCTTTGAGCTTCTTTAATAACTGACAACAACAATAACAGCATAATAATATTATTATAATAATATTATTATAAAGGCAGTTAACATAAATGTGAATTTTAAGAAAGCTATGAAAATTATCTTTAATATTAATTTTATCTTTAATCCCATAAGTAGGACAGGGGTGCTACAACTCATTTCAGGAAAAACTATGTTGGGTAACAAAAAAGGAAAGAAAAAAAAAAGGAAGGAATGAAGGGAGGGAGGGAAAAGGGAAGGAAGAAGGAGAAAAAAGCAGTAAGAAAGAATGAAAAAATGGATAGAAAAAGTAATTCAAAGTCCAAAAGTTTTTCTTTCTATATAAGAAGTTAAGTGACATCAATATTGCATTCTATTTATATTTTATTATATTTACAATATGAGATAACATTTATTTTAGAAAATAGATACTAAAATATAGTAATGTCTGACAATTTATAAGGGTTCTTTGCTTGCTGTTTTATAGGTAAATAGTAAATTTATATTAGAACCCATATTTCATAATTTCCAAAATATCCACCTTGTAAACATGGTAGAAGTTATTAAAATGACATACAGAAGTAGTATGTTACTAAAAAAAAAGTGTCATCAAAGAGCAAGTATTTTCTTTTGAGAGTCGTGCTTTAGTAATAGAATTTATATCTGTTAGGACCATCTAGGTTATGCTGTTACAGCTGCCAAAAACTTTCACAAAGTTTTATGGTTCTACAAGTTCCATGTGTGTCAACATTGAATGTTGTTCTGCTGCATACTGTCTTCATTCTTTGACCCAGAACATCCACCAACTAAAATTGTCATTTTGGTAGAGTAAAATAGAAGGTAGTGAATACTACTGGCTCATAAAGTTCTGCTGGGAAGTCACACATACTAGCAACTCTGATTCACGTGGACGTGCCTCACTTGAAACCACTGGAGACTGTAAATTATCAAGGACGTGGGATGAGTGTTAAAAATCCTCGGTTTATGGGGTTAACGGTTAACATAGGAGTAATACCTTATCATATTTAACTAGTAAAATCTACAATTAATATGTCTGGTTATTAGAAAAATGTAGGCCAAATTATACCTCTACACATTGTTTTCTTAACCAAAAGCATATATATGCATATATATAATATAAGAAGTCATATATATACATATATATATATATATATATATATATATATATATATATATATATATATATATATGAGAGAGAGAGAGAGATAGTTTGATACTATTTCTGATTTAGACAGCAAGTATAGCAGTATTTGAGGAAGATACCCAAATAAGTTAACATGAATGAGGCAATAATATCAAAATGTCTGCTTCTTAAACAAGTAAGATTTACTTTTCACTCAATTTTCAGTGTGATCCAGGTATTTAACTTATCATAATCACTCAGGTATAAAGGCTTGTGGAATTGCTGTTAGCTATAACATCAGTATCCATAGAAGTATTTCTGGCTTACCTCTTTCCAGAACAAGAACATGGAAACTCATGTATCAGCTTATGAACATTCATACCTAAAAAATAATGATTCTTAACCTCTAGGGACTAAAGAATGCAAGTGTTTATGAGCCTTGTTTACCTCTATTATGGATAAAAGACAGTAATTATCACTGATATGGATGCATTCTTTATTAAATCAGAATATCTAGCTGATTGCATGTAAGATTTCTTATTTGACATTAACAATGCTTTGTGATAGCTACCGGCTTAACTTCTCAATGTTTGCACTAATTTTCTTTTTATGAGAATGCCAATTTGTAATATATTTTAATAGCCAATTTAGTGCCTTGCTAAACCAGCGATAGGAAAGGAGACTAACCTACAGAACATTATGTCTTGAATAAGAATAAAAATTGAAAAATATATTAATGCACTCAGAAGAATGTTTATGGGCCACACAATGGACAACAATGTGCAATTTTTAAACCATTGGCATATAGATAATGGCTTTCAAAAAAGTGGATTAGCCATTTTTCTAAATTCTAGAGTTCATAATAATAAAACATATTTTTTAAAAAATAACAATTATAATCAACTTTCAAAATGTCAAAACCTGAAACAACCAGTTCATTTGCAAATATTGAGAAAATATAATAGAAATTAATTACATTTTAGATGAAATAGAAAACACACCTAGAAAACTTTAAAGAACTTTAGTTCAGTGACTATACATATTTGAATTGAAAATACAAATCATTTAAAAACTATTTTTTGTTTTAATGTCTGTACTTGTCAAGTCATATATAAAAGAGGTCTAGAATTTTCCCAAAGGCCATTAAAGATATCTTTATGTGTAATAACTATTAATACAATTAATATTGTCCTAATACATAGAAATGATGCTACCTTTACTTTTTTAACTACTTATGACTTTCCAAATTAAATACATTTCCAGGTTTAAAGTCAATAAAAATAATTTAATAATACAGTATAGAGAGAAAAATAATAAAAAAGGAAGATAGAAAATGTTCATCTTATGCCATGTTTTAATTTGAAGGGATTAATGGATTTTCTTATGGAATATTAAACTACAACTCGAACAAATGTGTTTTCATTATTCACGTGTTAAAGTAAATAAATATGAATATAAATGTATTTTACTCTCTATAACTACAAAACAACTTTAATATATTTAAAATATCTACTGTAGTTTGGAGGCTCAATGTCTGCAAACTTCCATGTATTGAAGACTTTGTCTCTAGGATGATGCTGTCAGTAGGCAGTAGAACCTTTCGGAGGTAGAAATTTACAGGATGTTTTAGTCATTAAGGGCATACCCTGCAAGGTTATTATGGGACATTTGCCCCTCCCTCTTCTTTCTTTTTTATTTCCTGCCCTTTTGGTGAGCAGTTTGCTCAGCCACAAATTTCCTTCTATTGCCATTCAGCAGGCCTATCTGAGGACTGAAACAATGAGTTTCCCTGATCTTGGACTAAAACCTCAAAATTAAACCCTGTTTCTTTATAAACTAATTGTCTCAGCTATTTCTTTACAATAATGGAAATTTTACTAATACATTAGCCATTATGCTGCAAAGCATCTTGTTTTTGTTATTGTCTAAATAAAATTAAAATGTTCAATTTTCATTTTAATAAATTGGCTGGCTAATAGGTAGAGTGTGTTTTGTTGGGAGACCTTGAACCAGAATAACCCAAGTAAACTACATAGGAATTCCTTCCCCTTGGAAACTCTATGAGATATTATGATACTGTTTTTAAGTATTGGGATGATTTGTAATGTAATAGATAATCAATATTTTCCTGTATATAATAATCTAGAATGGATTATTAGGTACAGTAGGTACAATATAGGTACAATAGGCATCACCATTCATATTAAATATTTTTCTACTAAAAAATATATTTATTTGAAAATACAAAAGGAGATAAAACAATGTTAGTCAGCTTTCAGTCACTGTGACAAAGTATGTGACAAAATCAACTTAAAAAAGTAAAGATGTATTTTGCAGCTGGCTGGGCAAAATAACCAGGGGGTGATGAACAACTTGTGTACATTGATACAGCAGGAGTTGGAGCCGTTTATTGTAGGACAGGAGCGGTATTTATACATTCCACACAGCTTATCTTAATTAGCATAAACTAGATACATCAGTCAACCAATAAGAAATCTCCACACTTAATGGCTCCCTGGCGTTACTTCACAAACCACTCCCTCTGGCATTTTGCCAGGCGCCATCCAGACTTGTTTACAGACTCTAACAGTATTTTACTTCACAGTTTCAATTCAGTCACTTAGCTCTGTTTGTCTGGGCTTGTGGTGGCATCCAAGAAACAAATACAGAAGAAAAAGAAGGAATGGGTTATGGACAAAATATACCCTTCAAGGATAATCCCCCAGTGACCTACTTTTTCCTATATAAAGTATTTTTTATATTTTACAAATCTCCAATGACCCTACTAATATTTTTTTCCTACAAATTCTGTTTGTTACTTAGAATTTTGCATTATTTTTTTCTGATTTATTTCACTTTGTATATGAAAAATTTGGTCAGTGTACTTTGGTATTATTTTTATAGGTTAAAGAACTTATAAAATATACTAAAGAAGAATATATCAGGAAAAAATTGTGTTATTCATATTCAACCTTAAAATATACTGAGCTTGCTAATATTATACCTATACCAGTTGAGTAACTTTTAATTTTATTTTTAAGGTATAGGTCTTCCTGTCAATCTACTTTCAACATTTGCATTCCCACATTTTACATAATTGCATCTAATTAATTTTATTTTGTCCAGTCCACCTTTACCTTTTAACTGAAGCATTTAATATAATTATTCATTCAATGTAATTGTTTTAAAATTATTTCTAGTCTCTTGTCTTAAGCCTCTTATTTTTCTAATCTATTCTTTAGTTTTCATTCTTCGTGACATTCTTTTGGTTAGGGAGGATTAAGATTCATTTATTATCCTTTATTATTATTATCCTTTGGAAATGATATATCCTATTTCTATTCTATTAATAGTTATTATATGTTGGATTGTGTTCCCCCAATGAGGTTATATTGGTGAAACCCAGTACTTCAGCATGTGACCTTAGTTGGATATAGGTTCCTGGCAGATGTAATTAGTTAAGATGAAGTCTACTCATAGGGGAGTAGGGTGATCTCTTAAACCAGTCTGACTTATGTCCTTGACTGTGAACCTCTGGCTTCTGGAACTGTGAGACAATTATGGTTCAGTGATACAGAATTTGCCTTGCCAGTGCCAGGCCCTGGTTTCCATTTGCAACACCACAAAGAAGAAAAGGGGAAAAGAAAGTGAAACAACACCAAATTTGTGGTCATTTGTTGAGGCTTCCCTAAGAAATTGATACAATGGGTTATTTAATAAATTGCAAAATGCATAATTTACAAAGTCTAAAATTAATAAAAATCTTTATTCCTTTCTGGAATAATGAGTTTTTAGGAAATTTTAATCCCATTTACCCTCCTAATGACTTGTGAATTCCCCTTATATAACATTTTATGTTTTACTTTTTCTACTTTATCTCTTTTATAACCTCAATTGAAAGTTTCATTTTTATTTTTCCATTTATTAATTATTTTCTTTGCTCCTTATTCCTTTTTTGCTTCTCCATCTACTGGCAAATCCCTCTGAATGAAATATTCTCCTTACATATTTTCTTTCATAAACCAGGAAGAAAATTAGTGAATTCATTAACTTTCTGCTTATAGGAAGGTTTCTTTGCTTTGCTTTTAATTGTGATTTTTTTTCCACCAGGTATAAGGACTGGGCAGACCATTGTTTTATTTTAGTAAACTATGATAATTTAATATTATTTCCTTAGACCCCTGATGCTCATGATAAGTCATATAAATCTGTTGCCTAACTTCTGCTCAACTGGATTATTTTTTCTTGTGGTCCACGGTAAAATTCCTTTAATGTCTTAATTGTTCGATTCCTTTATACTGTGTTTCCGGGAATTCTTCTTAATTTATTTTGCTTGGTATTAAGTGGAAACTTTGTATCTGTGGATGGGTATCTTTCATTAGTTCTGGAAAACTCCAAGCAATTATAAACTTAATGTATTTAATATACCTCATCTCCTTCTGGGATTTTGATAAACATATGTTAATCTTTGACAAATGTATATTAAACCTCTCATTATATCTTCCAAATCTCTTATGCACTTGTCTCTATTTTTCTCTTTTTCTTTTTGTGTGGTATATACTAAATAATTTCCTCTGGTGTATTATCCACTTCAAAAATTTTTGTTCTATCTAAACTATTTTCAAATTGTGTTTTTAATTTAACTGTTTATTTTGCAAAAAAAAATTGTTTTATCGAAACTGTTTTCAAATTATGTTTATAATTTAACTGTTTATTTTACAGACATATAGTCTTTATTTAGTCCTTTTTCGAATTAACTGCATCACTTTTTACAATAATTTCCTGATTATTACCATTTGGATCCAGAATGTCCCCTGAAGTATGATGTGTTTTTGAATGCTAGGTCCCTGACTGTAGTGCTATTGGATGGGGGTAAAAATTTTAGGATGTGCAAACTAGTTGGAGAAAGTTGATCATTGGGGTCATGAGGGTATATCTTGTCCCTTCCTCATGCTCTGTTTCCTGACAACCATGAAGTGAGCAGCTTTGTTCTACCTTGTCCTTCTGTCATGATGGTATTTTTGCCTTACCACCGACCCAAAGTGATGAGATCAAGCAATCATGGACTTGAAACTATGAGCCAAAATAAATCCTTTCTCCATTTAAGTTGATTTTACCAGGTATTATTGCCATAGCAACAATACATATTTGATCTTTACAGAATCATTTTCAACTTTGAAATTCATTCAACATTGTAATGATTATTTTTGTCAGTCTTTTCTGATTTTTAAATTTCTATTGAATTTTATTCATTTTGTTTCCTATTCTATTTGTATTTGTCTACTTTCTGGTTATTGTCATTGAAAGGTTTCAATGGGAGTTTGGGGGGAGCAGAGGGAGTCCAAATCCAAAGCTGAGATTAAAATGTCTTTTTTCTGAGAGGCAATGCCTTCTATTCTTCAAGTCCATGAGATCTCTACCTTTCAGAAACACCTCAAATCATGTGGAAATTATTTTATAATTTGAGTTCTTAGTCCATCCAAAGCTATGCAAAATATTGAACACAAATCTTCTCTAGTTTATTTTGTCGCTTCTACCTCTCAGGATTTTTGTTGTTGTTGTTGTTGTTTTAATTGTTCAATTCCTTTATACTGTGTCTTTAAACAGAGGTACATGGGTTTTCTGCTATGAATGTGATTTGGGGGGCAGAAGTGCATATATAGATCTTCTATAATTCTGTGGGGTTATACTTCAATGTGGGGAGAGTTACCTAACTAAATTTTTACTTCAAATAAGTCTAAAGTACTAATTTATGTCTTATCTCTATAAAAGTTCCAAACCAGAGCCACAGTTAGGGTCACAAGTCCTCAGAGCATAGCTAGTGTGTTAATTTTGTATCACAATTTTACTAGAGAGATAGACTTTGATCTTATTGTTGACCTTGTAAATTTATACTCCATTTTAAAACTTCCAGTTTCTTCTTTCACTTCAGCAGAGTTGTTTTGTGGTGTTGTTATATTTAGTAAAAATGTCAATCAAAAGAATCTAGCCTATGGAAGATTTTTAAGATAGCAGAATAGAGGCCATTGCTTTCCTCACTGCTTGTGTCATGAAACCAAGACAGGCATCTTCTTAGCAAACTGGATTTTTTTAAAAAAAGTGTAGGGGGCACTTTACTGGGAATGAATTCTGGACATTTCAAGCAAATAAGGGACTCGGGAAATTGGATATAATAAAATAAGAAATCCCCGCAGGCGGCCCTGCTGCTACTGACACCAGCAGTGGCCTTCGCTTCCCCAGTTCAGGAAAAAAAAAAAAAAAAAAAAAGTGAAGGGATAAGAAAATTAAAGGAACCCATAATTTTAGGAGACCCAAGGCTTCTATGGGTACAGAAAGAACAGAGATCAAAAACATTGCTGGAACAAACTGAAAGGCATGCTGCACAATATCCTGGTGTGGGAAAGAAACCATATCTCTCCACAGCTGCCCAAGGAAGATGGAGGAAGGAACCATTTTTTTTAGCCTCCACATAGGGCCAGCAGCTGGGGAACCAATCCCTGGCAAACTGAGTTTGGCCTGAAATACAGGTCTGACAAACCCACACGGCATGACATGGAATAACCTGAACCCTAAGTAACCAGAAGAAAATTAAAGTTGGAGAGGTGTTGAGTCAGGGGAATACAAGTCATGGGAAAATATCCGAACCCCTCTGTCTCCAGACAGAGTGGTTGTAGGACAGGGTGGAGAGACATACCTGGCTGGGAATTCAAAAGGGCTGGGCAGGAAGTGATTAAGTTTGGAGACTGAACCTGAGCAACTAGGAAACACAGGGTCCATGGGTAATGCAGAGGACTAAGAATTGGTGCCTTTACCCTACGAGTGGAATCAAGGGGAGATACCTGTGGTGCCACGGTCTCCCCACATGGACTGGCAACTGCTAGGCACTGAAGGAACATTGAATTAAAATCTCCAAGCCGCATGGCCTTCATTGAATGGCCTAGAGCTTACGTAGGCTTAAACCCTAACCCTCTGGAGCTTTGTCTATAGGATTTCCTCTCACACTCCAGCAACCCCACCTAACATGGCTGAGAAAATAAGCCCAGATTCTTTGAACTCAAATGAAAACAATTCTTTAACTTTTCATTCAGACTGTTTTTTAATTAAATTTTCATTTTTTATTTTATTTATTTTTTCTTTGTTCAACCTCAGTGGTTCCTGGACATTTATACATATTCACATTTGTTTCTTTATTTCTAGCATTTTTTGAAGGCAGTTATTTTTCATGGATTAGTATTTTGTGGACTAGAATGTTTAATTAGTATATCTTGGTTTAGTTCTTATTTTATTTTTATTTGTTAAAATTTGTAGTCCCACTAACAATATATGAGTGTACCTTTCCTCCCACATCCTTGCCAACATTTATTGTTACTTGTATCCTTGATAATTTCCATTTTGACTGGAGTGAGATAAAATCTTAAGAGTAGTTTTTAAAATTTGCATTTCTCTAATTGCTAGAGATGTTGAACATTCTGGGCCATTTGTATTCAATGTTATTTGAGAAATAATTTTTATTCTGTGCCATTTTATTTCTCATTTTTAATTTTAACTAGTTTCTCCTTTGATTATTTTTTTCTAGTGTACTTCCTCCCTTTGCTGGTTTTCACTTTTATTTTTCATAAAATAAAAGTGATTCTCATCTCAGCAACTATTGACTAATTTCACCTGAAGTCCCATCACCTGCCTTTTCAGAAGTTATAGAATTCTCCTTCCTGTTAAGGACAGTTGGAAATCCAAGGATTTCCATAAGTAAATCATAGCTGAATCAAACACCTCTTACCCAGTAAAGGTTTTTCTTAAATATTTTATTGAAAATGTTTTTAGTGAAGATTTTCTATTTGTGAATCCTTTTAACTTTTCTTTATTATGGATGGTTTTTATTTCATCTTCAAATCTGAAGGATGGAAATAGGAAAGACAGTAGAATGAATCAGACATAACTTCCATACGTTCATATATGAATATACAACCAGTGAAACTCCATATTAAGTACAACCAAAAGAATGGGATCCTAATTAGAATATACTATACTCCTTGTATGTATAATATGTCAAAATATACTCTACTGTCATATACATCTAAAAAGAACAAACAAACAAAAAAAGAATCTAGGCTGCTGTTAAGCTAAAACTTTCTTACTTGATTTTTTTTATTGCCACCTATATTTTCTCTTAGTGCACATAAAATTAATGTGCACTAAAAGTAAATATAGAGAAATTGTTAATGTAATCTTTCATTATTCAGAATACTAGACATATTTCTTATTTATAATTATGATAAACCTTATCATCATTTATTCTTAGAGAATGTTGTTCCTTTAAAGAACTGTTGACTTATTTCATTTAATCCAAGCACACACATTTCATTTAATGATACAAGTCTCTTTATTCTACAAACAAAAAATTTTCTAAGGAATCACCATACTGATTTCCAGAGTGGTTGAAACAATTTGCAATTCCACCAGCAACATATGAGTGAACCTTTTCCCCCACATCCTCACCTACACTTATTGATGCTTGTATTCTGACTGGAGTGAGATGAAATTTTAGAGTAGTTTTGATTTGCATTTCTCTAATTACTAGATTTGTTGAACATTTTTTCATATATATGTTGATCGATGATTATATATCTTCTTCTAAGAAGTGTATGTTCAGTTTCTTAGCACATTTAATGATTGGGTTATTTTTTTTTTTTTTTGGTGTTAAGTTTTTAGAGTTGTTTATATATCTGGAAATTAGTGCTCTATCTGAGGTGCATGTAGTAAGGATTTTCTCCCACTCTGTAAGTTCTCTTTTCACATTATTTATTATTTCCTTTGCGGAGAAGAAGATTTTTACTTTGAATCCATCCAATTTATTGATTCTTGATTTTTCTGTCATGTATAACTAAGTAGAATAAACAAAAATATTTCTATATAGCTATCATATAATATTAAATAGAGAATAATAAAAGAAAAGAGTGGTATATTAGTTGTAACACAGAGAAATATATGGTGATAGAATCTATTGGTAGATTTTCAGATATTTAGATGATTAAGAGAATTGTTAGGAAATAACTCAAACCTTCTCTTTGGTACTTAACCTATCCTTGATCCTATAAATATAAATCTAGTAGCAAAAGTTTACTAACCCTACTTTTGTTTTTCTGAACCAATGTATATATTATCATCTTATTTCAGACTAGCTTTTAAATATTTGCAGACTATCATTGATTTATAATCAGTCAAGTCTTGCCTGTTTCAATGCTTTTCCACTCAAGTCATCTTTGCATAATTTTAATTAACAAGATTTTCCTCCCATACTTCCTCACTAGGTTTTCAGTGTGTCTACAATAAGCTATGGTGCCACAACGTAAAATATAACAGGTATAATGTCATATGAACATTGGATACAGTAGCCCACCCAGATGCTTCTCATCTCACCAACTATTGACTAATTTCACCTGAAGTCCCATCACCTGCCTTTTCAGAAGTTATACAATTCTCCCTCCTGTTAAGGAAAGTTGGAAATCCAAGGTGCTGCAGTCTGGCTGGGCACAAATCATGAGCCACTTGTAGATTCAAGCAGGAACAAGCTTTATTTTTAGAACCCACGCTGCACACCGCCCACGCAAACTCTCCAGGAACACCCGGAGAGCTCCACCAAAACTCCAGGAACTCCAAGAACTCCACCCATGCGAACTCTCTAGGAACTCCGCGAGAGCCCCACCATCCTAATGGCTCGCTTGTGCCACCTCTCAACCACTCCCCCTGGCAAAACGCCAGGCGCCACCCCCACTCGGCTGCAGCTCTCAACATCTCCCCCCTTCTGTTTAATTAAACAACAAGCGTGTGGCTTAGGGACCGTGCCTGTCTTAGGTTGTCCAATGCTACATATGGTCCTCACCCATCATCGGATGAGCTGACCTCAAGGTGTCAGGCTCCTGTCTTAGGTTGGTACTATTGTAATTGAATCTTACCCATCATTGACTACCGGCCCAGCATTTAGCCATACTTGTGGATAATGGTTTTTACACAAACACCATAAACAACCTGCTACAAGCAGAAAGGGGAGGATACAAAATGCCACAATATCAAGCCATTGACGGCTCCTTTTGGAAAAATTGTACCATCGATGACACCATCAGAAAAGATACCCCAGCACTACCACAATTCGCTGCACCAACAGATAATTCACAATGCATACAAGTGATACATAGTCCAAAAACGTTTTGCAAGTAGTTCAAAGCAGAGGAATCCATTAATATGTCCTTTTCCTCCCAAAGTAAATCAACTCCTTGATTGAGCATCACTTGTTGAGTTACATTATTCATTGATGCATCAGTATATACAGTTTGTTGTGATAGCTATTGCAGAAGCTGTAGTTTGATTTTATCTTTGTCTTCACCGGCACTGGGATGAAGATAGGAATTCTGGCAGTGATGGCTAAAAAATATTATGTAACATTCCAGCAGGCACTAAAAAAAGCAATTTTCTAAACAATTTAGTATCATTAATAGAATTAGATATAATGAAAAGGAAAGGTGAAAGTAAACAAACAGATCTGTTAACCTCCTTTTTTGTTCGCATTTTAAAACAATCCTCAACAGCAGTTTACCCAATTTAAATTAAACAATTTAAATTACATGAATAATAATAAAAAAAAATTGGATCCATTTTTTCATGAGCACATTTCATATATGATATATGGACATACGCACATACAGACATA
Organism: Marmota flaviventris; assembly: GCF_047511675.1. NCBI lineage: Eukaryota > Metazoa > Chordata > Mammalia > Rodentia > Sciuridae > Marmota > Marmota flaviventris. Next base: position 100,073,875 of record NC_092504.1, read on the forward strand.
CAACACAAAACACAAGTGTGCACACAAAACACAATACATACAGTACATAACATAATAGTAAAGGCCTTGTAGTTTTTCACAGGTGAAATCCCCATTGCAATGCTCAAAAACTCCACAGTCAAAAAATAGAACTGTTCAGAAAAACATTAACTTAGTTCTGTATGAGCTCAAAAAACAAAATAGAACTTCATGATGTGGGAAAGGGCAATAATAAAATAGATATTGAAAAAAGCACCTGGTTACCACCTGGGTTTGACTCTTCTTTTGATATCCCATGCTTTTTTCTGTAACTTGCATATGGGTTTGAAGGTATTCCCACAAGCAAGCCCCAAGGTTTCTTACATTTGAAATAGGCCTTAATGGTGTTCATTATTCATTAGCCTCCAGGTGTGGGAGAACCACTGTCGCAGATGTAAGGATAGCCAAACTGGAGTTCTGAATATCAGCTGTTATGGATTTGAGTCAAATCGTCTTCTTTTTGGTCTGTAGAAATCACTTTAGTTAGTCTCTCTGGAATCCAAATCGGCTGCTGTTCTCCCTGTGGAAGCACACAAACAGACCCCCGACTCCAGACAATCACTCGGTCAGGACCTTTCCATTGTCCTGTTAGAATATCCTTCCAAAGTACCTTGGGCTTATGTACATTTTTTGGACACATGTGCCTTTCCGCAGCACTAAGCCCTGATGAATCCAAATTTAAAAAGTTTAGAGTAAAAAGGGTTATTTTAAGTTTATCTTTGGGGGATATATACCCCTTCCCAATTCCCTCTTTTTGTGTTAATAAGTATATTTTAATAGTTTGATGATCTCTTTCCACTATGCCTTGTCCCTGTGGATTGTATGGGATTCCTGTTATACGAGTAATGCCAAATGATGAGCAAAATTGCTTAAAAGATGTAGAGGTATAGCCAGGGCCATTATCTGTTTTTAACTGTTTTGGAATGCCCACAGTGGCAAAATTTTGTAAGCAATGAGCTATAATATCTTTAGTTTTTTCTCCAGCATGAAGGGAGCCCATCAAAAATCTGGAAGAAGTATCAACTGTAACATGCAAATATATTAATTTTCCAAATTCTGGCAAGTGTGTGACGTCCATCTGCCAAATATGGTTAGGTATCAGTCCTCTAGGATTGACTCCAAGATTAACTTGTGGTAAAAAGGTCACACAATTTTGTCATTGTTTTATTATTTGTCTAGCTTGTTCCTTAGTCATTTTAAAATGCTTTTGTAAAGTATTTGCATTGACATGGAAGGATTTATGAAAATTTATAGCTTCTTCTAGCGTGGAAAAAATATGTATGTCATGTGTAGTTTTATCTGCTAAATCATTGCCCAAACTAAGGGCTCCAGGCAATCCTGTATGTGCCCTGATATGTCCTATAAAGAATGGATCTTTTCTGTCCCAGATTAGACTTTGTATAGTGGAAAACAAAGAGAAAACAGTAGAGGAAGGGGAAATCCTACCAGCATCTTCAAGGGATACTATACAATTAACTATATACTGACTATCAGAAAATAAATTAAATACAGAATCTTTAAACATCACAAAAGCTTGTAGTACTGCATTAAGCTCTACCTTTTGAGCTGATTGTTTGGGTACTAAAAATGTAAAAGTTTGATCAGGGGTAACTACTGCTGCTGTACCATTATTTGATCCATCAGTGAATATATTTGGAGCATTCATGATAGGTGTTTTTCTTGTCATTTTTGGAAAAACTATAGGATGCAAAGACCAAAAAGACAACAAAGGATTAGATGGTAAGTGGTTATCAAATGAAACATTAAATTTGCACATGATTATTGCCCAAGTATTTAACTCATTAGCTAACTCATCAATTTGATCCATTGTATATGGAATAATAATTTTATTGGGAGAAATTCCAAACACTCCCTTTGCTGCTTTTATTCCTTTGAGTATTAATTGTCCTACAACCTCAGGATACCTAGTAAGAATAGTGTTAGGAGAATAAGATAAATGTATCCACAATAATGGACCTTCTTGCCAAAATACTCCTGTAGGAATATTTTTTGTTGGTAGTACAATAAATAATAAAGGCACACTTATATCAATTCTTTCCAAATGCATATTTTCCATATATGTTTCAATGATTTTTAATGTCTTTCTTGCTTCAGGCATTAATATACGAGGTGAATTTGGATCTGATGGACCTTTTAGGATATCAAATAAAGGTCCCAACTCTCCTGTTGGTATGCCTAGATAAGGCCTTATCCAATTTATGTCTCCTAATAACTTTTGAAAGTCATTAAGTGATTTGAGTTGATCTACTCGTATTTGAATTTTTGGTGAATGGACCATGGTTGAAGATAATAGAACTCCTAAATAATTAATTGGAAAATTTAATTGTACTTTATCTATTGCTATCTCTAGATTATAATTTTTAATAAATTTGTAAGTGTGGCATAACATTCTAGCAATGTGTTTTTATCTTTGTGTGCTAATAATACATCATCCATATAGTGAAATATTTGTAGTTCAGGATTTTGATTTCTAAGTGGCTGTATTGCTTTGTTAACATAAATTTGACACATAGTTGGGCTGTTAGCCATCCCTTGAGGAAATACATTCCATTCATATCTCTGACCAGGAGCTTCATGATTCAGCGCAGGGATAGTAAATGCAAAATGTGGACTATCCTCAGAATGAATTGGAATTGAAAAAAACAAAATCTTTAATATCTATAACTAAAACATACCAGGTTTTTGGCAAAGCAGACAATTGGGGAATCCCCAACTGAGCAGGTCCCATAATAACCATCTCATCATTAATGGCTCTTAAATCTTGCAATAATCTCCATTTACCAGATTTCTTTTTGATGACAAAAATGGGAGTATTATGGGGAGATAAGGAAGGTTGTATGTGTCCCTCCACTAATTGTTGTTTGACCAGGTTATGGGCTGCTTGTATCTTTTCTTTAGTTAGAGGCCACTGAGGAACCCATACTGGCCTTTCTGATTTCTAAGTAATTTTTATTGTCTCAGTGACCCCTCCTGAAAACTCAATCCATGTATATCTGTTTTTTGATCTATTTGTATTGGTGCCACTATACATTGTCCTTGTTCTCCTAATCCTTATTCTTTCTTAAAACCTTGTCTAGCCATAATAGTGGACACATTTGAATTGATGTTATTTGTTAATGTTAGACCTAATTGATCTAGAACATCTTGTCCCCATAAATTTATAGGAAGATGATCCTTTACATATGGCTGTATAGTTCCTTCACATCCTTCAGGGATCCTTCCAATCTAATACCATCGCACTTCTATGGGGATTAGTTGCCACTCCTAGGCCTCAAAGCCTTTGAGTGGCTTGTTGTAACGGCCAATGTTTTGGCCAAAACATTCTTGACAAGAGATAATGCTAAGGTCTGTACTGGTATCCAGCAGCCCATTAAATTCATGTCCTTGATTATTTAGTTTTGGCATTGGGGGAGAATCTAAATTTAAAGAAAGCATAGCCCAATCTACACCTGTGGAGCCTAATCCCCTGGAACTCTTTCTATAGTACAACTGGAAAATTTATCATGTAGGCTGGGTATTATTAATAACTGTGCTATTCTATCTCCTGGTGAAATTACTGATATAACCCCTAGAGAACTGGCTATAATTTTAATTTCACCTTCTTAATCGGGATCAATTACCCCAGGACTTATCTAAGTCCTTTTAGAGTAGAAGAACTGGGTCCCAATAATAAGCCTACTGTTCCTTGGGGAAGAGGCCCTTTCACCCCTGTGGGAATGATTTGAACTCCCATCTCTGGAGTTAGTACTGCTCTGGCGGAGGTGCAGATGTCCAATCCTGTACTCCCTCTGGTTTGTCTAGTGAGGGATCTAATGGATAATGTGTCCTGGGCACTACCCTGATGGTGTTGCTGCGTTCCTCCAGTGCCCTGTATATTTGTGGTCGTGGGCCCCGGAGCATGGGGCCCCTCTGTCCGTTTTTTGGCAATGGAGCCCAATGTTTTTCTCCACAATATCGTGGGTAAACACCTGGTCCTTGTCTGATTTTGATAACGGAGTACCCTCTACAGTAGTCTGAGAATGGCATTCATTAGCCCATTGTTTCCCTCTATGGCATCATGGGCAAATACCTGGTATTCTACCCCTTTGATACCTAGTTTTGTTAAACCCTCCTCCTATGGGGCAACTCCTTTTAAAATGTCCTGTTTGTTCACAATTATAGCATGTTTTTGGCCTGGCACCTAAAGCCTGTTGTACTGCAGCTGCCAAGACTTGCCCTTGTTCATTAATGTCTCTACATAATTTAATATATGTGTTTAACTCTCCATGTTTCCATGGTCTAATGGCCTCCCTGCACCATCTATTTGCTTGTTCGTAGGCTAGTTGTTTTATTAATGGCATTGTTTGTTCTATATCCCCAAAGATTCTGGTAGCTCTTTGTATAAGCCTATCTACAAATTTAGCTAAGGTTCATTAGCTCCTTGTATTACCTTAGATAGTTGACCTTGTAAATCTCCATGTCCTTGTAAAGTCTTCCATGCCCTAACTGCATCAGCAGCAATTTGTGAGTATATGGCAGGATCATATCCAATTTGTTGCTGCTGACCCTCATAAGGTCCCTTTCCTAACAACATATCTAGATTTCTCTGAGGATAACTGGCCACTGCATTTCACCTAGCTGTCTCCGTGCAAAATTCCTGATTGGCAACCTTCCATAACAGATATTGTCCTCCATTTAGCACAGCTTTGCACATACTAGCCCAATCTGTTGGCATCATGTTCAAGTTGTAATGGATTCTACCATACTTACAGTGAATGGTGCTTGAGGAGCATAGGTTCTTACAGCCTCTTTCAGCTGCTTCACTGTTTTGAAATCTAAAGCATGGTGAATTTGCTGCCCTCCTGCCATCTCAAATACAGGGCATGCTAATCTTTGAGGTCCTGTCTCAGGATCCCATCTATCAACTACGGGGGTTGAGGGCCACTCAGCATATGTTGTCTCCACAGGCGGAGCTGTTGGTTTAACACACACACCCCTCCGTGATAGAAAGGGGTTAGTAGCAACCTCCCATTGTAATTTCTCCCCTTATAGCCCTTCTTCCTCTAAACATTTTTCCTTTGTCTGACTAACTCGAGAGACTTCCTCTTTTACTTGATGTAAGATGTCTTCACCTAGACTAAGCAAACAAGATTGTATCAATGTCCATAATGGTAATGTGCCAACTGGCAGAGTTCCTGGGCTTTCCTTTTGTATCTTTTTAAAATCTTCACCATGATGGTTCCATTGTGATATATTTAACAACCCCTCTTTAATGAACCATGGGCTACACCTTTGTATCGTTTTAACGTATGCCCTAACTGTTCTTGATTTTACAGAGAATCCTCCTTCCTCTAGCACTTTATTTAACGCCCTTTTGGTTTGGTTCTTATTAATTTTTAATTCCATATTTCCGTGACGAAGATACCCCTCACTAAAATAATGCAAAACAAAACCGAGACAAAATGAAACAAAAATGGAACAAGAATTCATTGTATCACCCTTTCTATCCTCCTGAAATGTCCATCCGTCCTTTCTCCCTATCTGTTCCTCAGATGCAAATAGTTTTTCCTCAGATGTGAGCGGGGTTTTCTTCCATCCCACCCATCTCCAGGGACAGGCAACTTAAAGCAAAAGCGAAACAAAATGAAAGAAGAATCTTTAAATGGTTACCCATCCTCTCACACTGCCCTCAGGGGCATGCATTTTACCTTATCACTTACCCTCAGGCGTTCCCTGCATGGGGTCACCATATGCCGCAGTCTGGCTGGGCACAAATCAGGAGCCACTTGTAGATTCAAGCAGGAAGGAACTTTATTTTTAGAACCCATGCCACATGCTGCCCATGCAAACTCTCCAGGAACTCCCCAAGAGCTCCACCAGAACTTTTGGAACTCCGTGAGCACTCAACCGGAACTCAACCTGCGAACTCCACCCATGCAGACTCTCTAGGAACTCCACGAGCCCCACCATTCTAATGGCTTCCTGGCACCACCTCTCAACCACACCCCTGGCAAAATGCCAGGCGCCATCCTGACTCAGCTGTGGCTCTCAACACAAGGATTTCCATACGTAAATCACAGATAAGTCAAGCACCTCTTATCCAGTTAATCTTTTTTTTAAATATATGTCTGATATTGAACTACAGTCAATTTGACTTTATTCATTTTGATCAATTTTTCTGAACAATTCAGGTTTTTCTCTATCTGGACTCTGTCAACTTACTTTTATGTTATATATTTTTATATTGATTTTCTAATGCTGTTATATTAAATCCCCATATATTCAGTGGCTTAAAATAACCAAAATAATATCTCATCTCATGACTTTTTTATTCAGAAGTTGGACACAGGAACCACTGAGGTAGAATCAAGATGTTCTCAAGATTTATATATATATATATATATATATATATATATATATATATATATATATATATATATAGGATAGACACAATACCTTTATTTCATTTATTTTTATGTGGTGCTGAGGATCGAACCCAGTGCCTCAAACATGCTAGGCCATCCCTCTACCACTAAGCCACAACCCCAGTCCCTCAGAGATTTTCTTTTCCTTAAATTGGAGAGACACCCATTTCATTACATTTCCCAGCTTTTAGAGCCTAGTCATGAATATTCTTTTAGCCATGGTCCCCTTCCATCTTCAAAGCCAGTATCTCTCTGTTCTTTCTTTGTTGTTACATCTCTCTCACCTTAGCTGTGAAAGGCTCCATTGTTCAAAATTCACCTGGGGAATCCAGATAATCTTGCCAACACTAAGTTTTCTTAAATGTGATCTTATTTTTATGTAACATAACCTATTTGCAGGTTGTAGGGATTAAGACATCGATATCTTTGGAGAGACATTTTTCTGCTTAATTCAATTCCTCCATAATAATCAAAATAATTATTCATCAACCCAGATAGCAACAAATTATTGCAAGGATATCATACATTTATATAAGTGCTGAGTAAGTTTCTAGAATTAGAGTAAGCTACTGAAATCATCTTTCAGTTTAGACTTAGAGTGGATGTGGTCATATCAGTACATAGAGTATTACAGTTAGATAAAAGAGGTATAAGATAAGTATTTCTTGCTCATAGTTTGGTGAACAAAACAGGTGCAGTCCCTTCCCTCTTTATTATTCATGGAGGAGATTAACAGTAAATAAATAAACAAAAATAATTACAAATCCTTAAATATACTGTGCAGAAAACCACAGAGGACCGTGAAAGAACAGCAGAATGAGATCTGAGTGACTTCGGGTGATTAGAAAATGTTTATTGGGAAAGCAGCATTTAAACTGAGACCAAATCATGAAGAATTAGAATGGAGTATTTCAGGTAAATGGACTGAAGATGAGCATCATATTAGGAAAGAGCTCCGCATTGCATGGTACTTATCAATGCTTTGGGGCTGGGTTGTGGTTTAAAGAGGGCAGGTGTGAATGTACAAACATTAAAGCACTATAGGATTAGCAGGATTAATCTTGGAGAACAGGTTAGTCATAGGTACAGTGTAAGTCATATGAGAAAGCAAGAACTGTTTTCTTTTTAGAATTGGTAAAGGAAAAGCACATAGGGATAGTCTTTTGGAAGAATTGACTTTGGAGTTGGATTTTTGAATAATGAATAAGTATTTATCAGACACACAAGGAGAAGAATGACATTCTAGGCATGCACAGAATAGCATGCATAGAAGCAAAAAGTCAAGAAACAGCAATTTTGTGCCCTGGCAAAATTTTATGAGCATACTTTCTCAGTTGTAATTTATCTCTCCAATAAAAAGAAATAGAATATCAAAAAGCAGGGTGAAGAGGCTGCATTATTATACAAGAGAAGCCTATATAACTTGACATTAATACATTTATCTGCTCTCTTTGGGTAAACTTACTTAGCCATCATCAAATTTACTCCCTGAACAGGAAGTTTTAGAAAAAAATTAGGCTCAACTTTGAATTCTGTTTTGCTGACATACCTTATTCAATATATTCAATCTCTGTGGACCCATTGTATACTTGTGGACACTTATTCTGTAGTAGTAATAATTACAAAGGAGACCTCTCATATCTGTGGATCCCTCACCCATGGACAGATTTAACCAACTAAACTGTTCAAAAGTGTTTGGAAAAAAAGTTGCGAATAAACATTTTTCTTGTCATTGTTTCCTAAACCTCTTTACATACATACATTTTCATTACATTAGTTATTTTAAGTAATCTAGAGATAATTTAAAGAACACAGAAAGATCTTGGTAGGTTTTGTGCAAATACTGTAACATCTTCCAGAAGAGACTTAAACACCTGCAGATTTTGGTATCCACAGGGTGTCCTGTAACTAATTTCCCCCAGATACCAATATTCTGAATATTACTAAGGTACAATCCACATTTTCCTACCTGGTCTCTATTCTCCTTACAAATATTTATATTGATGATTTTTAGAGCACTGTGCATTTTGAAAAATACAAAAAATCATGTACAGTTCTTAATTTCTATGGTTTGGTTTGGGGAATAAACCATAAATACAAGAATTATGAAATAGAAGAATATTTTATAATTGGTATATTTCCTCTGTTGTCATGATTCATAATAAGAAACGGCAGAATATTATGAAAATTTTAAAAGAGCTATGGGCTTTGAATGGTAGGCAGCATTTGTCTTGATCTAGGGAAGGGGTTTTTATTTAGAGAGAAAAGCCAAAACAGAGACCTAAAGGGAAGACAATGAGTCATCTACCAGAGTCAGAACACCAGGGAAGTCTCACATTCACACAAACCATGAGGACTGCTAGCTTCTACATGTGCAGACTCTGAGCAACACACTTGCAGTCTGGTTCTTTGGTGTTCCTGCCCTGTCACTTTTCTGGCTTTCTCTAATTTGTCCACATGGTGTGTGACTTTGACTTATGGATGTTTCTGAATAGGTGTTTTCATCTCTTGCCCTCTATGGGTCATGATCTATTATTATTGTTTATCCTCTTGGAATCAAATCTTATTGTTACAACTGTCATTAAGTAGCCCAGGATTTCATTTTCTCACAAAAGTAGATATGAGAAGAATTTTTAGAGAATATTATTATGATATTTTCTTCCTTCAGAAAAGGAGAAATAAAATTTATATGCATATATGTCATCCATAATTAGGCATACATGATTTTTATTTTTAAAAATAAAAGAGAATATATATATATATATATATATATATATATATATATATATATATATATATATATATGTTTGAATAGTGACAATGATAAAAATAGAGTCCTCTTCATAGGTTATCCTGCAGCATATGTACTAAGTCCTGTGCACATGTACATGCATGTATGTTCACAGATGTGCCTGAATCGATGAATGCAATTTAAGTGACATCTTGACATATTACTCTAGGCTTTGAATTTCTCTAGAACAAGTACCTCAGAATTTCAGGCAGAGGACAGGAGGAATCAAGTCTGTTTCAAAGAGGAGTTGACATTGTCATAAACATTGGATAGTTATTCAGCCTTTCACAGAATTAAAGGACAGTTCTAGATATTTTAGCTAAAGTAAATTATTTAAAGTATATAATAGCACCGGGCTATAGTGCTCCTTTTTCATTTTTTTACGTCTATGAAAACTGAGAAGTGAAAATGGAAGTGAAAGTGAATTACTCATGTGCACATAGCTTCTTTATGGATATCCAGGATTCACCCTTAGTCATTGAGTTCCAGTGCCTCCCCAGCAACATCTGATGAAAGAAGTCCAGAGTATCAACCTACATAATGAGGCATCTGGAAAAGGGAGATCCATGTGGGCAACATTTTCCTCTTTGTTATAAATAACAGATTAAGAGGTTTTGCCCTTGTGGGGAAGTATAAGGTGACATGGTTGTTGAGTAAGTGTCCACTCACCCACTGGAAATGACTAGATATTTACATAAACACAAGGAGAGTTCTAGAATTAAAGCTAAGAATGGTACCCTAGTCATTAAACATAAAATCTCAAGAATAATAAAAATAATTCCCAAAACTTGTACCCAGTGGACCAAGTTATATCACAGCTCAGGTATAGAGTATTGGGACCATGACCTGTTGAAATTTTGAAAAAGACAGCATATAGATTCCTTAATGTATCTCTTCTCTTTTGGAAGGAGACCTAAACAACTGAGAATTCTGTTGGAACTTTATCTTCTCCCCCAGAAAGTTCTATCTTCTCATGCTTCTTGAAAATGTGGAATCATTTAAACATTAAATTATGGCAATGATTCTTAACACAATTTTCTTTCTTTAGTTATACCTTCTTCAATATATTTATCACTACTAGATTTATATCTGTAAATAATGCTTTAATTTCATTTTAATGCTTAGTTATAAACAAAGTATTTACAATAATTTTTTGTGTGTGCTACACATCCAGCTATCTGCAGAACATGCTTCTGGGAAACTTTTGCCCTGCTCCTTTGTAATCAACAAGAAATTAACTCCTGGTTAGACCAGGAGCTGAGTTTGGAGTGCAGCGGAAACAGTTCAACTCCTGAGGTGGTTTATGATTTATAACATGAAATCTTTTTTATACATATGATGTGGATCAATTGACTCTTTTCTGTGGAAAATAAAAATCTAAAAAAACAAAGAACCTATTTGATAATGGGTACCAGCCACAAAGTCATATTATGAAAAGCAGATATAGGTCATACTGTGTGGAAGCACTATAAGAGAATGTCAAGAGAAAAAACATGAGGAGAGGCCACGTGGCTCTGGGATATAGAAGATGGCTTAGGTTCCTGTCCTCCCAGAGCCTGACACATGTTCACCTGAGGAGTCTGTGTACTGTTTCAACATCTCAGTCTTTGGGGCCTTTGTATTTTTTTCACTCCATCCAGTTTTATTGGTGATAGTTTGAACAGGTTGCTGTTGCAAGTGAAGGAAAGCTTTGAGAAGAAGGACAAAATTTCACGTAGTGACATCTCCCCCTTTACAAAAGATTGTCTTCATCTTTATTTAGCTTAAAGGTGTTACATGGCTATTATAAGAACACACAGAAATCAAAGATGTACAAAATTAATCATCATCATGTATGTATTTAAAAGAAAACCAAGATATTCAAGGATATTTAAAAGGTAGTCATTATCGATATCCTCTTTGTCAACAGTTATACTCAAATGCACACTTTCTTCCTTCAATAAATAATATATTGTGGATATCCCTTCAGGTCACCAGTTATTCATTTAATTCAATATTTTTATGCCAATTATAAAAGTCTCAATAATGATTCTCTCACAATCTGCTCAATATTTTTTCATATTTAAATTACCCAAAAGAAAAGTAATGAATGACAAGAAAGTAAAATCATCTATCAAAAGCTAACTTTAAGAAAAGTACAAAAAAAAAAAAAAAACACAATCTTTTTGCAACCTCTATGAAGGTCAAAAGAGTAAAGGAATAAAAAATCAATATGAAAGACATTTTAAAATCTCAAGGACATCAATGATATTATAAAGAAATATTGGATCAAAATTGACCCATGGAGGATTAGTACACACCAAAAACCATCAGGAAATAAATTTAAAGGTCTTCCACTTAAAATTATAAAAAACAAAACCCTGTATTTTAAGAGTTGAGTTTTTTTAAATAAAAGAGTTGAGTTTTACCTAAATTTTTAAGAGTGATAATTCATTGTCATTGAAATTGGATCAAATAATAAAAATATGAGAGAGAGGAGGGGAGGGGAGGGGAGAGGTGGGGAGGGCGGAGGGTGGAGGATGGGAAAGGCAGCGGAGCACAACAGACACTAGTATGGCAATATGTAAATCAATGGATGTGTAACTGATGTGATTCTGCAATCTGTGTATGGGGGGAAGGTGGGAGTTCATAACCCACTTGAATCAAAGTGTGGAATATGATATGTCAAGAAATTTGTAATGTTTTGGACAACCAACAATAAAAAATTAAAAAAAAAATAAAATAAATAAAATAAATTTTAAGTTTCAAAAAAAATATGAGTATTTGCAATGCTTTTTATGGTTCTAGCATAACCCAAATGCCATCAATTGATACAGCAGGACAGAAAACTGATAATAAATAGTAAATATGAAAATAATATAGATAAACATTGGAATTTTATGTCTTATTGTTGGCATTCAGGTCCTCTCTACCCTAAGGAAAACATTTAAATAGAACATACCAAAATGAAAAATAATATTTTCACATATTAAGTCTTCATAGGCTATCATAATTTTAGCAATTTAATGCAAATTTCAGAGGCAACTTTTTTTTAAGCTAAAAAAATATAGAAACTTCACGTCTGCAGGAGAGATCATTTCAGGTACCACAAAAAGTAAAAGCTTTCCTTTTCTTCTTACTACTTTTCCCCAGTTGATGAAACCTCTTAATGTCGCATTCAATTGCAAACTCAAGGACTTAGGATTTTTTGTCAGATTTTATGTAAAAAATGTACATAAATTTTCTAATAAAAAAGGCTGCTGAAGTTGATAAGGAATAAGACTCAGGCAAAAATAGCAAATGATAAAAAACTAAGTTGACACAATTTGAAACTCCCATATTTTCTTGGAGAAGAAGAATTTCTATGCTAATATGTATAGCACATTATTCTTTTGTGTTAATTGTTGTACAGATAATTACACTTTAGATAACTGTTTAGTAAGTTATATATGGCTTATTCCTTATTATCAATTATTTTTTAATTGGGAGTTTAAATAACTGTGTAATCTCACGCTGAAATTTTATCTTCATACTCTATAAATTCTAACATCAGTTAAATATTTCTAAAGCATAGGTTTAATGAAGTTAATGACTTCTGGTTTCCAAGTCAGTTTACTTAAAGTACTACATCAGTCATTGTTTTACTTATGAATCTCTTTTCATTAGCAATTTATGTTAGAATTTATTCATGCATTTTATTTTATTTAATGTTGATAATATTGTGGAAAACTCACAATTGTTTTTCTGGCACATTTTAATATTTAGAAGATATAAGAAGAAATTACTTTCATTATTTTTGTTTGTTGTTCACTGGGTTTTGTATTAGAATATATTTTTAGATTTTAAAATTAATATTTATTATATTCTATGTCCCATATCTATTTGAATAATATAAGTTGCTAAATAAGCTGGGAAATAAAACAATTACAAATGTTACTTTGGGCTGGGGTTGTGGCTTAGTGGTAGAGCACTTGCCTTACATGTATAAAGGCCTGGGTTCAATCCTCAGCAACACATTAAAAAAATAAATTAATTAAATAAAGGTATTGTATCATGTCCATTTACAACTAAAAAAAATATTAAAAAAAAAGAATGTTACCTTTAATGTGTTTTAAGTGAATAAAATAAAATCAGCTTTCACCTTATTATAGATTGTTTAATTCCATGAGTAAATATGATTTAAATAAAGTTCATGATGTTTATTCTTTCAGAGATTGAATATTAAAACTCTAGAGCTAATAAATGCACTGAAGTTGTATTGATTATGTTTAACGAGTCTCTTGAATTGAAAGGCAACCAGTCAGTTCAGTACAGATCTCTAAGTAGGTAAAAAAAGAAAGTGGTTTTGAGTTGATTTATAGATCATATAATCAGTGATAAACATAGTAATGGTAACACAATTTTCAGCCAAATGATTGAATAAATTATAATGAATAAAAAATATTCATTAAAATTATGAATATTTCTATGGTGACCAGGTTATTATATCATCTAGAATTTTATAACTGTATTCATCAATAGCAATTTCATCCATAAAAACTTATTTTGTATTCCTTCCTTTCTATTTCATTTTATAATATATAGTGTACATATGCTGACATTTAAATAAAATATAAAGAAACTCATATGTGTTTGCACAACTGATCCCCTTATAGAATTTTACCTATTATTATTATCGTTTTGTCAAATTCCAGTAATAAAATAACACCAGTAATAAAATCATTACTTATAGGATTACCTCATTGGTTGAATACCTATTCAGTGCAAGTGACCAAAGTAATTAGATGGGTGAAGCAGAAAAACAAGGCAGAGAGAGATGGAATTTAATAAGTTATACAGACCAAATTGTTTCTTATAGTTGTAAGTGGAATAAAGTTCCATTTGGATGCCTATAAAGTTTTCTAATAATTTTCATGTATATTAATATCATTAAATATTATATAATATATATAAAATAATTCTGAGTGAGCATTAATCTTATACTTTTAAAGATTGGATTACAGGGTTTAAAGGGGCTAGCGAAATGGCCTAAGAGAACCTAAATTATTTAACCCAAACTGCAGAATGGAAAAGATAAACTTAACCTTATAAAAATAAGCTCACTTTCTAAAAGCGCATATTTGGATACTCCAAATAAACAGAATAGAAGCAAGCATTTGTTATTAGAAAAAGGTATTGACATAATCACTACAATTTAAGGAACTTTCTTCTATGCCTTATATTTTGTACCATAAACACAGAAACCATGATTTATGTTCATTTTTATCTAAACACTTTTTTAAAATTTTACGAACAAAATAGATTGACATTTTTAACAGTTGTATCTGAAAGCTTGACGTTCTACTTGAAAGCATGATGATTTGTAATTTTTCCATCCTCACCTTTAAGATTTCTGAAAAAGCTATCCCACATTAATTACCCAAATTTATATGAACATCTACTGAAGTTAACACATTGATATTTTGAAGCAATTAACCATCTCTCAAGTAGAGATTTTTAAAATTTTCTGATGAAAAGATCTGTTATTGTCCTGTCAAATTCCAGTAAATATTCATTTATTTTATGAACTCAAATTATTGAGAGCATTTATAACCCTTCATAAGACACATATCTGTATGAAGTCTCTCAAAATATTCTTTTCTCTGAAAGTACCCTGAATAGGAGAAAGGTTGTCAGAAATTGTTTAGAATATGGCAAATATATCATTTCATAGAATGTAATTTCCTGAAACTTTTGAATTTTGTTTTAAAAATAAGACAGTATGGTATAATATACCACAATTTATACATATTCATACAACACATGCAGGGATTAATTTTGATTGCTAAAAATTATCACAAGTTCCCTATATTATGGTATTCATTCATACCCTGAAGGGTACATGTGTAGAGTCATAGACATGGTTAAGTAACAAAGCCCATTCATCTATCCCCAGGATAAGAATCCAGGTGGCTCTGGCATGCTGGAAAGAGTTTGAGATTAGGCAAATCAAGATTAAAAACTTGTCTCTATCACCCCTATGACATTATTTTCTTGACATAATACTAAGTTCTTTTTGTTCTATTTACTCTATAAAACTGGAATGTGATTCAAGAAGGATACCAAGACAATTTAATGGGGAAAGAATATTTTTTTTCAACAAATGGTTCTAGGACAATTGAATATCACATGCAAAAGAATGAACTCCTATTTCACATTAAATACCAAAGTAAATTCAAAGCAGTATGGTGTTTCCTCAAAACATACAAATGGAACCACCATATGGCCTAGCTATCTCACTCCTTGGTATATATCTAAAGGATTTTAAATCAGAAAAACTACAGTGACACAGCCACATCAATGTTTATAGCTGCACAATTCACAATACCCAAGGTTTGGAACTAACCTAGGAGCCCTTCAACAGATGAATGGATAAAAAAAATATGTGATATATATATGTGTATTCAACCAGTGAGGTAATCCTATAAGTAATGATTTTATTACTGGTGTTATTTTATTACTGGAATTTGACAAAACGATAAAAATATGTGTATATATATATATATATACACAATGGTGTATTAATCATAAAGAAGAATGACTTTATGGCATGTGCCAGAAAATGGATGGAACTAGATGCTGTAATGCTAAGTGAAATAAGCCAGTCCCCAAAATTCAAAGTGGAATGTTTTCTCTGATATGCAAATACTAATCCAAAATAAGGAGGGATTAAAAAAAAGTGGATTAGACAAAGGGGAATGAAGAGAAAGAGATGGAGATAAGCAAAGATAATAAAACGGAACTGACCAAATTTTCCTGTGTCCATATGGAATATATCACAGGGAATCTCACCATCATGTACATCCACAAGACACTGGTTAAAAAACAATAAAAATTATAAGTACATAGCAGAAATACTAGTGAAGTAAAGGGAAGAGAAGAGGGGGAGAGCAGAGAAGTGGGAAGGGGAAAGTACTGGAATTGAATTAGATCAAGTTGTATTCCATGCTTTTGAACTTATTAATATCATAGCTAAAATGTCATTGCTTAATTAAAGTCACTAAAATTAACTCATATGTTTCTCTTTTTAAGAGTTTTATCTCTTACATTTAAATTTATGAACCTTTGAATTAACTTTGATGATATAGATCTCTCTCTCTCTCTCTCTCTCTCTCTCTCTCTCTCTCTCTCTCTCTATATATATATATATATATATATATATATATATGCTCACTATCTAAATTACACTATTTGAATGCTATTACATATTTTTAGGTGCATAGGAAACTACATGAAACAAAGATCTTAAAGCTAATAACACTGGTAACTTCTGGGAAATAGAATGAGATAGATTGATGAAAATTTATAGTATTAATTTCTATTTGGTGAAATATTTTTTGTTCTTTAATGTCAATGTGGTACTTTTTTAATTTAAAAAAAAATATATAAGAAAATTCAAGTAAGAAGGGTTATTGAAAGAACAAGGTGTTTGTGTCTGTGCCATATGTCTGTATTTTTAATAAAACAGAGTGATAATTTTGACAGTCGCTTTAGAAAGATAGTTGATACAGTTCAAAAGTAAAACTTCTTGAAAAGCATGGTCATTAAAACAGACAGAGTATATTTAAAGCAATATTATTCAGAGCAGCCCACACCAGAGACAATTGCACATGCATCTATAAATGAAGATGGAAAAATAAATATTTGTTACCTTTGGATAGTGGCATTTACCAGGAATATATCTCATGTTACTTTCGGACTGCGTAATATTTAGTAGTTTTGTCTGGATTATAGGTAAAGGCTGTTTCACATGTAAAAATTTATGGAACACATTAGATTGCTACACTTTATTGTTCATATGATGTACCAAAAGTAAAAGTAAAAAAAAAAAAAGAAAGGAAAAAAGATGTAATTTGAAAAAGAAATCATTGGTGGTTTGTCTTTTTACTGTATGTCATCCTTTAAAGCATAAAATTTTCCATTTTAAAGAAACTCAGTTTATTTATTTCTTCTTATGCTTCTTGAACTTTTAATATCATAGCTAAAAATTTATTGTCTAATTAAAGTCATTAAACTCTTACACTTTTATTCCTTGATTGAACCAATTTGCACTACCACCAACAATATATGAATATACCTTTTACTACACAACTTTATCAATATGTATAGTTACTTGTATTCTTGATAGTTGTGATTCTGACTGGAGTGAGGTGAAAGTGTAGTTTTAATTTGCATTTTTATAATTGCTAGAGATGTTGAAAATTTGTTCACGTATTTGTTGGCTATTTATATTTCTTCTTTTGAGAAGTGTCTGTTCAGTTCCTTTGCCCATTTATTGTGTTATTTGTTTATTGTTGTTAAATGTTTTTACTTCTTTGTATATCCTGAATATTAATGCCCTACCTGAGATATAGGTAGCAAAGATTTTTTTCCCATTCTTTTGGCTCTCTCTTCCTGCTCATAATCATTTCCTTTGTTGTGAAGGATCTTTTTAATTTGGTGTAATACCACTTATTGATTTTACTTCTTTGAGCTTTAGGAGTTTTGTTAAGGAAGTCTGTTCCTCAGCTGACATGTTGGAGTATTGAGCCTATATTATCTTCTAGCAAATGCAGGGGTTCTGGTCTACTTCATAGGTCTTTGTTCCACTTTGAGTTGAATTTTGAGCAGAGTGAGAGAGAGGTTAAATCTCATTCCACTATGTATGGATTTTCAGTTTTCCCAGCACCATTTGTTTAAAAGGCTATCTTTTCTCCAATGTATACTTTTGTCTAATATCATATAACTATATTTATGTGGGTGTCACTCTGTGTCTTTTATTCTATTCCATTTGTTTTCATGCCTATTTTGATGTCAGTATCATGGTTTGTTTGTTTGTTTGTTTGTTTTTACCATAACTCTGTAGTATAATTTGAGGTTCAGAATTAGGATTCTTCCTGCTTTGTTTTTCTTGCTAAGGATTAATTTGGCTATACTGAGTTTCTTATTCTGGGTTTCTTGTTTTTCTAAATGAATTTCAGGACTGTTTTCTTGAGTTCTATAAAGAACATTATTGACACTTTGATGGGAGTTGCACTGAACCTGTATAGCACTTTTGATAGTATGGCCATTTTTACAATATTAATTCTACCTAGCAAAGAACCTGGGAGGTTTTTCTATCTTCTAAGGTCTCTTATTTCTTTGTTTAGTGTTCTATATTTTTCATTGAAGAGATCCTTCATCTCTTTTGTTACATTGATTCTTTAGGTTTGGTTATTTTTTACTTTTTAGGCTATTGTGAATGGGATCATTTTCCTAATTTCTTTTTCATCAGATTCATTATGGGAGTATAGAAATTGATTGATGTGTGTATGTACATTTTTGTATCATACTACTTTGCTGAATTTATTATGAGACCTAGAAGTCTTCTGGTGGAGTATTTGGGGGTCTTCAAAATGTAGGATTATATCATCAGCTAAAAGAGATATTTTGATCTCTTCCTTTTCTATTCATATCCCTTTAATTTCCTTCTCTTGCTTGATTGCTCTGGATAGTGTTTCAAGGATTACATTGCATAGGAATGGTAAAAGTGGGCATTCTTGTCTTGGTCATTGATATTTTAGGGGATAATGCCTTGCAATTCACAAATCTGGTAAGGAACTTTTATCCAGCATATATAAAGAATACTTTCTTTTCAACAATAAAAAAAAAAGATTTTTTAAATGACTGAAAGATCTTTCTTCCAAAATGGATATGTAAATGTCTGATAAGCACATAAAAAGCTGTTCATGAAATGCAAATCAAAATGACAAAACATTGCTTCATAATATTAGGATGGCTATAACAGAAAAAAATGTAAGATATGGAAAGCAGTATGGAGATTCCTTGGAAATCTGGGAATGCAACCACCATTTGACTCAGCTATCCCTCTCCTCGGTTTATACCCAAAGACTTAAAAACAGTATACTACAGGGACACAGCCACATCAATGTTTATAGCAGCACAATTCACAATAGCTAAACTGTGGAGCCAAACTTGTTGCCCTTCAGTGGATGAATGGATAAAATCATGAGGCATATATACAGAATGAAATTTTACTCAGCAGTAAAAGAGAATAAAATCATGGCATTTGTAGGTAAATGGATGGCATTTTAGAAGATAATGTTAAGTGAAGTTAGCCAGTCCCAATAAAACAAATGCCGAATGTTTTCTCTGATATAAGGAGGCTGACTCATAGTGGGGTAGGGAGGGAGAGCATGGGAGGAATTGATGAATTCTAGATAAGGCAGAGAGGAGGGAGGGAAAGTGAGGAGGCAGGGGATTAGAAAGGATGGTGGAATGTGATAGACATCATCATCCAAAGTACATGTATGAAGACATGAATTGGTGTCAACATACTTCATATACAACCAGAGATATGAAAAATTGTGTTGTATACATGTATTGTAATGCATTCTTCTATCACTTATTTTAAAAATTAATAAAATAAAATAAAACATGTTTATAAAATTTTAAAGAAATTGATATTATTGATGTTAATATCAGATGTTGTTGTCAAACAGTTCAATAGTCCCGCAAAAAATTGACATTAAATTACCATATCACACAAATAATTCAGTCCTATTTATACACCAAGAACATTTAACACTAATATTCATGCAAAATGTGTGCCTAGTGTCCATATCAACATTACTGATAATAGCTAGAAAGTAAAAACAATGGGGGGAGGGATAAAAGTTAATTGGATTAGACAAAGGGGAATTTTTAAAAAAGGTGGCCATGGGAATAAGAAAGACAGTAGAATAAATCAGACATAACTTTCATATGTTCACATATAAATACATGATCGATGAAACTTCACATCATGTACAATCATAATAATGAGATCCTAAGTTATATTCCATGTATGTATAATATGTCAAAATACACTGTACTGTTATGTATATCTAAACAGAAAAATAAAAAAAAAAACATTAAGAGAACTTAAATGTCTATCACTGGTGAACAAATAAGAAATCATGGTATATCCCTACAATGAATTAAATACAATTCATATATTAATGTATAATGAATGAAATTTGGTTACGTGTTATAAAATGAATGAACCATGAAAATCTATGGTAAGTAAAAACAGACACACAGGAATGTATATTGTATGATTCCATTTATACAAAATGTCAAGAATAGGCAAATAGATAGCTAAAAATAGGATAACAGAGGCCATGGGCCGAGATGAAGCAAGAATGGGAAGTGACTGCTAATAGTTTTGGGGGTCATTTTAGAATAATGATGACTTTATAAAACTAGATAGTAGTGAAAGCTACACAACCTTGTGGATATACTAAAGAAGCTTAATTGTACACTTTCAAGTATGGATTTTACGGCATGGTGATTATATCTTAATAAAGCTAGTTTTAGGAAACACTAAAATGAGTACTTGAACCTAGAAATATTCTATTCATATTAAGGAGCAAATAAATTTTAAAATACTATTTTAGCTATCCTGGTATTCTGGTATCAATATACATGAGTTTTTAAAAAATGTCTATCATAATGTGAATGATATTTGAGACTTTACACTAACAAATACATCTGCCTTTTAGAAAATGGTATACTATTAACTGATAGGAAAGAATGGTGTCTCTTTCTATTTCCTTTGTCATTTTCTTTATTTATGGAATGAATAAAAGAGATTTGAGCAGATGCTTATTGGTATGCTGTGCCACACTACTTGAAGTTTTCTTTTTCACCGTTCTAATTGTAGAGACTCATGAAAGCATAGTAACTAAAATGTCAAAAATAACTAGTTCAGATAGTACTATATAAAATCCTTGTTCAGCGTATGTTTTAAATTTAGCCTTTCAGGAAATATATTTCTCTTTGCAACTTATAAAATTACTAAGATGTGATATGTGCTTGTCCATTATACAGAACATATAAATGGCTTATATGGAATTGATTAATAACTAGTAATAAAATATGTATTAAAATCTATTCAGAGGACATATGTTTTATTATTTTCTATTGTTCTAACAATTCAATTTCTATAAAATAAAGGCAAAATTATATTTAACATTCATTTAAATCTCTGTTTCTGAGCATATTTATTCCAAATGTTCAGGTTAAATACATGGATAAAAATTATAGCTATACATGGATTTTCTTTTTTTCCCCAAATCTCTTTTTCCCCCATTGTAGGGAAAATTAATACAATACGTTAGTAGTGTGTATTCATATATTCAATCTATAATTCCATTTTTCCTGGATGCATGATTTTTTCATATTCTAATCTGAAATTTAAATTGCTCACACTACTTTATTTGACAAATAAAATATGACTGTGCAATTTACAGGCAGAAACAGGCAAGAGGCCCTGTCTAGTGAGTCTCCTTCATTCTTCCATGATACCCAGGCATATTTCACACAGTTGAAGCCTATACCAGCTTTGTGTGGAAAACCTGAGATTAATTTATAGCCAGAGATTTTTATTTGTTCATTTAAATCCATTGAGATCTACGGTTGTTATTGTAAGATAACCTGGTATTTCTTAGAAAATACAATGACTTGAGACATTTTGAAAAGCCTTAGTTTAAATAAAATGTTCAGTACCAACGTATGCACTCCCATACATAGCTTTATAATATATTCATAAAAATTTTACATTATTCAGAAGTTTAGAGGTACTTTTAAGTTAAAATCTTAACTTGTGAAAGCATACTGATCAGTTATTTTGTGTGAAATGATGTTCTTTGCACAATGTGTTTATAGTAAAATGTGTTATTCAATATGCAAACATATGTTCATTAGTTGGAGTACAGATTTCTTCACACATTTGTTTCATGACACCTAAAAGTAGTTAACAAAACTGGAGAAAAAGGTGGCTATTTGAAATTAAATACAGCTTACTATTAATAAATGTTATTGTCTCTATTAGAGAAAATGGCATCAAAGATTTCCATTCTAGATAACAACTGGAATCTCTTAATTTTGTTTCTTTGTATATATTATATCCACCCACTCTTTCCAGCTCTACTTTTACCTGTTTAATTCAGATACTGACCATCATCTTTTGTGACTCTTATAAGAACAAACAGGTCTAGGCTCTTTACATATTTTCAGACCAACATTTCTCAAATTAAAACCTAGATAAATACCAAAAATTTCAGAGAATTCCTTGTGTTTATAGGATGAAATCTGAAGTGAGAAGCATACCCTACAAGACTTTGCCAGGATGACCAAAACTGGTCTCTTCTACCTGACCCTGGTGTTTTCCCTCCTGACAGCGCACACCAAACCACACTATGATAAAGCTTATTTTCTCTTCTGAAACTTGAAATACTTCTCACATGAAAAAAAAAAAAAAACAACTTTACAATACTTCTTACATGAAAAATATCGCCTTCAAGGAAAGCATATTGATAAATACAACAGTGTCTCCCTGAATGCTCAGTCATCATTTCAACAGGAGATAAACTAAATGAACAACTCACTATCTCCATTTTCTTCAGAGTCTTATGTCCAATTTTTCCCCTAAAATTGGACCTTCATTATTCTAACCCCAACTCAATTTACAAATAAATTTCTGCATCTATCGAGACGATCATATGGTTCTTATCTTTAAGTCTATTGATGTGGTGAATAATATTTATTGATTTCCGTATATTGAACCAACAAAAACAGCATGGTACTGGTACCAAAACAGGCAGGTGGATCAATGGTACAGAATAGAGGACACAGAGACCAATCCACAAAATTACAACTTTCTTATATTTGATAAAGGCGCTAAAAGCATGCAATGGAGAAAGGATAGCATCTTCAACAAATGGTGCTGGGAAAACTGGAAATCCATATGCAACAAAATGAAGCTGAACCCCTTTCTCTCGCCATGCACAAAAGTAAATTCAAAATGGATCAAGGACCTAGATATCAAATCAGAGACTCTGCACCTGATAGAAGAAAAAGTTGGCTCTGATCTACACATTGTGGGGTCGGGCTCCAAATTCCTTAATAGGACGCCCATAGCACAAAAGTTAATAACTAGAATCAACAAATGGGACTTACTCAAACTAAAAAGTTTTTTCTCAGCAAGAGAAACAATAAGAGAGGTAAATAGGGAACCTACATCCTGGGAACAAATCTTTACTCCTCACACTTCAGATAGAGCCCTAATATCCAGAATATACAAAGAACTCAAAAAATTAAACAACAAGATAACAAACAACCCTATCAACAAATGGGCAAAGGACCTGAACAGACACTTCTCAGAGGAGGACATACAATCTATCAATAAGTACATGAAAAAATGCTCACCATCTCTAGCAGTCAGAGAAATGCAAATCAAAACCACCCTAAGATACCATCTCACTCCAGTAAGATTGGCAGCCATTATGAAGTCAAGCAACAATAAGTGCTGGCGAGGATGTGGGGAAAAGGGTACACTTGTACATTGCTGGTGGAACTGCAAACTGGTGCGGCCAATATGGAAAGCAGTATGGAGATTCCTAGGAAAGCTGGGAATGGAACCACCATTTGACCCAGCTATCGCCCTTCTCGGTCTATTCCCTGAGGACCTTAAAAGAGCATACTATAGGGATACTGCCACATCAATGATCATGGCAGCACAATTCACAATAGCTAGACTTTGGAATCAACCCAGATGCCCTTCAATAGATGAATGGATTAAAAAACTGTGGCATTTATACACAATGGAGTATTACGCAGCACTAAAAAATGACAAAATCATGGATTTTGCAGGGAAATGGATGGCATTAGAGCAGATTATGCTAAGTGAAGCTAGCCAATCCTTAAAAAACAAATGCCAAATGTCTTCTTTGACATAAAGAGAGCAACTAAGATCAGAACAGGGAAGAAGAGCATGAGGAAAAGATTAACATTAAACAGAGACGAGTGGGGGGAGAGAAAGGGAGAGAGAAGGGAAACTATGGAAATGGAAGGAGACCCTCATTGTTACACAAAATTACATATAAGAGTTTGTGAGGGGAAAGGGGAAAAAAAAAAACAAGGGAGAGAATTAAACAACAGCAGATGGGGTAGAGAGGGAAGATGAGAGGGAAGGGGAGGGGGGATAGTAGGGGATAGGAAAGGTAGCAGAATACAACAGTCACTAATATGGTATTATGTAAAAATGTGGATGTGTAACCGATGTGATTCTGCAACTTGTATTTGGGGTAAAAAATGGGAGTTCATAACCCACTTGAATCAAATGTATGGAAGATGATATGTCATGAGCTTTGTAATGTTTTGAACAACCAATTAAAAAAAAAAAAGAAAATATTTGGAAATGTTACAACAGGAGGCCTGCTGATGGTGAACAGCCTTTGGAAGGATTTGGCCCATCCAGGCACCACCCTATTCTCCACAAGACCCTCACTGGCCAGATCTTACACATATTTAGCTATAGTACTCTGTTCATTTTGTGATTATTCACCAAGAAAGCACCCTTGCACCTAAGAATTTATACACATAGTTTTTTGCTTTCATCAAACTCTTCCTCTGATTATTTGAACATGAATACCCATCAAAGCCTTCCTAAGTTTCTTCCTCAAAACCTTGACTTTGGAACCCTTCTCTCTTGAACATAATTCCATACTAGCTCCATGGATTCAAGCACCATGAACTATGTGTAAGAACATTCTGCAGCCCAGCTGCCCAATCCCTTATAATCTACATCTCAATAAACATGATAGGTTACCATTAAACAAAAAAAAAAAAAGAAAAAAAAAAGAAAATAACCACCAAGTAGTATTCCAAAGTGGTTTTACAACTTTAACCTCAAACCTAGAGTAAATAATATTTTCACTAATAGCTAGTATCTTCAGTCTCTAAAATTTTTAGATATTTTCATGAACATTTCCTGTATCATTAAATTCTTCTGAAAAATGGTAGTTTTTCTGGTGGCTGTATAGTGGTATCTTATTGTGATTTTAATTACTATCTCTCTAATGATTACTGATACTATTTTTTAAAATTTTTATTGGCTAGAAACACAATTATTTTGTGAAGTATCTGATCAAGTACTTGCCCATTTTGAATCATGTTTCCTGCTCTCTAAACATTGATTTGTAGATGTTTTAAAAATACATATTTTTGGATAGAAGTCTTTTTTTGGATATGACAAATGTCTTCTTCCCTTCTATGGCCTCATTTTTCATTCTCTAAATATATATTTTGACAAACCTAAAAAAAAAAAAAAAAAAACAAATTGCTATTGGCTACCTAATCACTTTACTGTCTTTACCCTAGTGTCACTCTCCTCCATAATAAGTCTCTAGCTTCTTTCTTAGGTGTATCTCCCTTTCTCTATTCAGGGCTCCCTGCAAGTGTGTCACCCTGAGGTAATGGATGTCTCCTAACATGGCTGACTCCTTCACTCCTTCATATCCACTTAAAGCACTTGAGTCTTTATTTTATATAAATTATTCTATGTGTGTGGTTTTCAAATTTATATGAACATGTATCAAATTTTTATACTTTGCTTCTGCTCTTTACCCATTCCCTAAAAGATTATTACAGTTATTGTATCTGTTTTTTAAGTCTTCTGATTATTAGGACCAGTAATATGTTTTAGGTAGAATATTAAATTTAATGGACTCAGTCCATTGTAGAGTTTAATACAGCTAATATAAATTCTTCATTTTTTATTTTTTCTCTTATATAATGTTTATATTCAATGTCTTATTCATTCATCTATTTCCATTGATTTTGTTTGAAATAAAAATTGCTTGTATTCTTATTATAATAAATGAAACAGTACAAAAATGGTGTGGGATATTAATAATCTTTTCTAACCTTCATTTCTACCCCTTCATTCTTAGCAAATTTCTGTATTTCTTTGCCCATTTATCTCTAGTCATGCAATCCTATGAAACATATGGGCACATCCACAGGAGTGGCAGACACTGTTAGTCACTAGTCCAATATTCATTTTTCTCTTAAGCCTTATAAAGGGGACCCATTTTTACTTAGGGAATGGGCTTACCAATGTACCCTGTTAGGATGTTTTCCATCACATTATTCCTTGCTAATAAAGGCACAATGATCCATAGTTATTTGCACTGAGAAGGGTATGGATGTCATTGGATCGGTTTTTAGGTGTTTTTAAATGGAGATAGGCTCAGCTGTTCTGGATCAAAGAGCAAAAACTAGAACAAGATTTGAACAACCATGGAAAACACAACAGCAGTCTTGTACTCTTTAGTCTTCATATTTTGCTTTGCAAGAAAAATAATATTATTATTAATTTGTGCTTTACTTAAAAGTAAATAAACATTCTTCAAGGGCAGTAAATCAGGACCTGAATGTGCTATTCTGAAGAACTTCATACTCATCAGTAATACTGAAATAATATCATTTGCCTTATTTGTAACTAAAAGATTCAAAAGGTCCATTGCCTTCAACTTCTAACCTACACACTAATATTTCACTAAGCATCAACATGGGTTACTTCTTAAGTATTTGTGGTCTGTGGTCATTATGAAGTATTTTTTAAGTAGGAGTGCCAAAAGATTATGCATATTTTAAACTTTAAGAAACTTTTTTATATTACAAAGTCATGTAGAAATTCATGTTGCCTCCAGCACATGTATGAGTTTCAGATCCCCAAATGCATATTGTCATTGGATATTATTTAGTATCCCTAAAATTATTAATTTTAAAATTAAATTCAATAAATAGGTAAAAAAATTGCATATGATTATTTATTATTGGTCATTTGGATTTCTGTTTATCTTGATTAGATATTATCTTCTTTAATTACTTTCTCTTAATTTGTCCTTTTCCTTCAATTTCTAAATCTCTTTGTATTTATACCAATGGATTTAATATATAATTCAGTTTCTTGATTTATCCTCCTTATATAATATGAATTGATCCCTGGCTTTAAGGTACTAAGACAAATTCCTTGCTCTCTTGGCAATGCCACTTCCCCATTTTAATTTTAATTATTGGCTCTTTTTCTTAGTATATCAAAGACAATGAACATCCATTGACTTCCTCCATTAAAGATTTAAAAAATAGCACATTTTATGTCTCTCCACCTTTCCTTCTGTGCTTCTGAATTACTAAAAGTATTATTTTTACAACATCCACTTTTATATCACTATCATAGTGCCCCCACCATAGCAATATAGGGACATAATTAATTTGCTGGTATTCAGAATTGTGCAGTGTGGTGGTTTTATAGGAATAATATAATTTCATATCACATTATACTCATAATTATAAATAATAGCTGTTGATGTCAGTATATTTTTAATAAGGGGCTGAAAATAGATCAAAATAGTTTGTACAGTATAAAGGGATTTTATTCAGTCTTCTCCAGGCACTTCCTATCCTGAGCAACTGACTCTGATGATGAATTTTATCCAGTCTTCCCAGGGCATTGCTTATCCCTAGGAATTTACTCTGATCCTATGTGGCAATAAAATGGCCATTCGACATGCAAGAGTATTGAAAGAATGCTACAGGCTACTCCATGGTTAATTAAACATAGCTGTGAAGGTTTGTTTGATATTTTCAGTGTGTTTTCAAATAAACAATGTTTCTCCCCATGCAGTTAACTTTTTTTTCTTTTGTCTTAGTTGTTAAAAGTTGCTACTAAATGGTTCTATAAATTGAATCAACCTTTGGAACACTTGTCCTTCACACTTTTTGTTATCAGAGACTTAAAGTAATTTCTAGTCCTTGGAATTGACTTGGGTAAACTTTTCTCAAATTGGTAGACTATTCAAATATTGAGATAATATTTGCAAAATTCTTAATAGCTGCAAGACAAGGACATCAGTCATTTTATCTTTCTTTATCACCAGAATTGATATCTACCTATTTCAGAAAAAGGCTACATAACATGAGTCATTTGTTAAGTCTAGCAGCTGCATCTACAACCTGTAGGTTGTAAAAGTACATCACAGATTGGGGAATCAAATCTTTGCTGATATTCAATTAAGATTTCCTTGGATTTAAGGTTGTAAGACCCATATATTCAGTAATTACTTGATTCAATTATTATTGATTTAATGAGCAAAATTGCATCTTAACAGTGGAAAATTTTAAAAAAGGATGTTGTTGTAGGAAAGAACATTTACTGTGAAGATTCCATTTGATGCTAAGCATATTAGCTATCTCTAATTAGAGTGGTTTTTGGTATTTTTCTTTCTTTTAATGACAACTTTAATAAGTACCCAAACTAATACTCAGCTGTGTTTAATAATTATAATTTCTTAAACTAGTTCTAATCATTCCTACTTGTCTCTAATTTCCCATCACTTTCCCTTATGAATGAATTAATATTTTCCACATAAAGAATAATGCAAGTTGTATATATTTCATCACAGTAATTATTATAAATATGTTAGCATGGGCTTTTGCCAGTGTATGTTCATTTAACATAAAATACTTTCCTTAAATTAAAGCCTATCATTCAATTTTTCTAATGAAATAGTTTTTTTCCCCGTCTCATTTTTCTGGTAGAGTTTTTAATGTAGTGATAAAGGGTAAATGTGTGCTAACAATAGTCTCAGACCTCCAGGCAAGACAAGAAATGTTACTTCAGATAACTCATAATTTTGAAAAATGTAGCTTACCCGTATTTCTAATTCACAGCCAGCAATTTCAAATTGATAGAATTTGGATATGAAGTCAGCAATTTTATTTTAAAGTATAACTTTTTCTTCTTATTATTCAGTTGCTACTACAATAAGAAAGAACACTTTTTTATTAGAAAGGCACCACTATTTAACATAGAAAACACTCAAAATAGAAAGCTAAGGAAACCAAGCATGAAGAACTGCACTATCAGCATTACTTATTAAGCTTAGGCCATGTTTTATTTAGGATGTCAAACTTGTTATTATTATTATTATTTTGCTTTAAGTATTTGAAATAAAGCTAAACACTTCTTTAAAATTATTCCTATGTTGGGGGGTGAAAGTGAAGAGTTTGATAATTTTCTTTTCCAATTAATTGAAATTTGGTAAATATTTTTACACCAAAATACTGTGAGAATAATGTAGGTTAAATGTTTACAGTTTTCTTATATAAATGTAAGATAATATTTTTGGCAAATGTTTTGGTAACATATATCCAACATGTGACAGGAACAAGCTAACCCCCTTTGAATTAGTCATCCCACAGGAAAATCTATCCTAATGTAAACAACTTAAATTTGTAGAATGTTATCTCAAATACTGTTTATTGTTTTGTTATAACAATAACATTTCAATGATTCTAAACTTCTAAATATAAGGAATTTATTAACTGTACTAGACATGAAAGCAATTTTATAAATAGTTTGCAATTAGTGGGTTTCTGACATCCGAGTTCCCTAAAGGAAGCTCTAGGGGAGAAATGAACACACAGCCCACTTCCATTCCATTGAACATCTCCCATTTCAATGCTCTGCTTTGTCCTTGCCTCAGAGCTGCCTCTCCTTACAGGGAAACCTAAATTTAATGACTAGAGGTTTCTGAAGAATATAGATGATTTTTATTTTCGGTGTGTATAATATTTGTTCCTGAAAGTGTGAATACATCATGTATGACAACCTTGCAAAATTATGTGGGCTTTAGCAGAAAGAGATTAGGATCAAAGTTAAAGATTTCATTCTCCTCCCCAGTAGCCAGAAAAAAAAAAAAAAAAAAAAAAAGGTCATGTTTAAAGTTGAAGAAGGGGACAGCTGAAAAGAAAGAGGTTAAACAAATCCTTGACATCAAAGACCAGAAGTAAATTGTATGACTTGAGCCTTAGCTTGGGAACTGCAAAGCATTCCAGGTGTTACCCCAGAGAGTGGCTTAGGAGCCTCATTTCTTTCTTCACTATAAAATTATCAGTTTTACTCCATAGAGCCAAGGAACTTTTTCTTTTTGGTCAAAATTTCTCTCACACCTTTTCTCTAGCTCCAAGCCATCAAATGCAAAAGCAGTAGATGAAAAATGAAGGGAATTCCTGCTTCTTGGATGAAGAAAACAGGATGAGAAATGTTCTCCTACCATTTCATGTCTATTTCTCTTAAGTTGTTTAAGCAGTTTAGCGTCTGCAAGAACACAGAAATAACTCAATAATTAAATCTAGAAGACTTCCACTTACTGCTTATTGTGCAAATTATACTGTCCCTCCCCTCCAAAATATGGATATAGATTCCAACTGGCAAAATGTATCTAAAGAACAATAAAAACTACTTTTTATTAGAAGTAAAATCATTCAGTTTTTCCTGTGAAAGGCATAGTTCCCTTTTTCTGTAATTATGGATCTCACAATTATAATACTTCATGGTTTCTAACATTCCTGATGATTTTCCAAAAAAAGCAACATAAATTATTTATGAAAAAATTTAGATTTATACCAAATATTGAGAGATTATCACTTGTGGTAAAATATTTATATAAGATATAAATTTTGGTATGAATTAAATCAAATACATGCATCTTACTTATAAATTCAAAGCTGGACAACCGTGTGATAATGATAATTTTCTATTTGTTGAAAGGACATATATGCACCATGGGTATTTATACTTATGGGCAGAAATAATTTATTGCACTACTTGTAAGTACCTCCCTTATGTAAGAATAATACTTATTTACGCTAAACAGAAATAATAAACACTTTGAACTCAGTTTTTAGATACTTACCCCTTTAAAACTTACCACTGAGTTGAGTACTACACATGTTCAATTTTTTTTAAAATGGGGTTTATTCAAGTATTCATTATAGGCCAAAAACTTTGCCATTTTACATTTACATATACGGTCTAACTTGAATTGATTGATTTATTCTTTCAAAAGTGGGAATGAGGATTTCTACTAATGTTTTCCTCATTAATTTATTGGTTTATTTCTTCATTTAAGCATTTATCTAGTCCTACCTTTTATGAAAGTCTCACTTCAGAAAATTTCTTGTACGTGAAGAGAGATAAGGTCTGATTCTCAATTTGTTAATTATGTCCATTTTTATCAATACCTGTGAGGGACAGTAAGTGATCAAAGATATGTTCTTGATGAATCATTTAAAGAACACTAATTAATATTCAATACTCCTTAAAGAAAAAAAAAAGAGACTTGTATTTTTTTAGAATATAATCATGAAAGATTCCAGATGGGAACCCCCATCAAAATGTTTTAGGGGTTAACATAAGTTACATTTTTACTTTTACTTGTTTGTTATCTGTCTTCCCACTAGATGGCAGACCCTTCTAAGTTTTGTTAACTGCTATGGCTTCATGGCAATTAGTAGGTGCTCAAAAAAAAAAAAAAATGAGAAAAAGAAGAAGTGAATGAACAAATGAATTGATTCATCCAGTGGAGCTAAGCAATCCAACTTTTTGGATACTGTATTAAATGAGATGTTTTAACTAAGCCCACATTCCGAGAGCTGTACTGTTTTATGACACTTACAGCAGAAAATTCCCCTCTTTGGCTTTTGAATTTGTGTTTTGGATATGAACACTTCCCAGGCTTCTGTGAATTTGGAACATCTGACAAGTGCCAGAGTCTCAACTGAGCCAGCAAAAACAAAACCTTTGTGAATTCATTCTGGCTGCAACTTCAAGGTTTACAATCCACTAGGTTTTATCTATCCTGTGATGTGAGCAGCAGGTGTCTCAAAGCATCAATTGTCCAATCAGGCTCCTGTGAAGATCATATGCAGTTGGCTGATTTCACAGGAGTGACAGTGAAGATGGTGCTAAAAGAGCAGTGAGTCTGTTGATAGAAATTCTTCTGTTTCCAATATATTCTATAAAAAAATTGCTATTTAAAAATTTGCTAGCATTTCAACTTCAAACTACTGTTTCCATTAAAATTTCCCATAAGGGCACTGAAAGAACCCTAAGAAATTTCCTATGCACATCAGACTACACATACCCTCTTGTGAATTTGTACTTACCAGAAAACAGCTGAGAAAAGCAGCATATGCATTTCACAATTTTGAACTCCCCTACACATTTTGCCATGTAATTCTGCAGACTATTCTCTGTATTTTGTCTATATGATAAAAATCAGATCTAAGTCATTATTGCTAAAATGATAATAGCTAAATACTAACAAGATGAATGGAGAATCTATTCTTTAGACATGAAAAATTTATAAGTAGCAACAAAAGTATCAAATAGTTGTATTGCTATATAAAATTATGAACATTTACTATTCAAATTTTATGTTCACTCATTTATTAGGTTCTCACATGTTCAAGTTATTTCTTCTATATTAATATATATGATGTTTAAATCACATGTTAAATACACACACACTATATATATATATATATATATATATATATATATAGAGAGAGAGAGAGAGAGAGAGAGAGAGATAGATATAGATATCTTTACATAGCTCTTAAATATAAGTATATATCATGTATACTTATATGACATATTTTCAGAAAAATAAATATATCATCCATTTTCTATATAGCATCACTATTATTTGATTAAGTTTTTGTTTCAGTGATTTGTTTATTTCTACATATGAAAGTCACTGGAAAATTAGAGATGTCAGTTTTATATGGAAATGTCAAATATATAGTCTATGATATTTAAAAAGACATAGAAAAAATGAAAGAGTCATCAAAGCAAATTAGACTGCTGCATCAATAACCCTAAATATGTCTAAATTCTCCCTCATTATTTCAAGTAAATATTTTTCCAATGAGGAGCTAAAATCAAATTTAAAAATTTTTATGTATCTTTTTTTTATTAAATGCAATTCTGAGACAGCAGGAATTACTTATGAGGGCTTTTCCATCAGTGCACTCAATAAGACTGCACAAACCCTGAAGGTGAGGGAATAAGTTGCAATAGGTTTTGAGAGAAATTATTTCATGCAGATAGAACAAGGAGTGCAAAGACCCTGAAATTTGGGCCTTGTCTATTTAGGTACTACCAGGGCACCCATGAGCAGAGATTGATCAGCAAGAAGGACAGGATAATGCACAGAACAAAGAGGGATCAAATCAGAGTTCTATAGGATGTATGCTCTGAGTGGGGTCAATGATAGAGTTTTAGCAAAGGACTGATAGATAATCTGCTCTGTTAAGAATAATCCAAAGGTCGATGGGGTAGAAGTAGGAAAAACAGGAGTTATTGTCATGATTCTAATAAAAAATTTACTTCCCCAATAGCATTTGTTGGGGAAAAAATAACATCTTTTCTGTATTGGTATTTATTGCTTTCTTCCCTTCTACTGAATAGAATTGCAATAATAATTAAAATGGATTCATTCTCTCTCTCTCTCTCTCTCTCTCTCTCTCTCTCTCTCTCACACACACACACACACACACACACACATTCACACTTTCATCCAGAAATACATTTAAGTTTTATGATATGTAAAAAATATATTCTATGATTTTAATTGTAATTATATTAAATTAAGAGATTGATTTAGTGAACTTTATAATATTGAGGCTTATCATCCAAGAACAAATCCTAATCAAGATTCTGGTTCTGTGAAAAATCACAATAGCTAATTTTGTTGGAAGCTTCCTATGTCCAACCCTCATTGCAATCATTATGTGCTGTAAGTCATCTAATGCTCAGTATAACCTTGCACTACAGCTACTATTGCTATTATTCCATTTCACACATCTGAGAAATTGAAGCTTACAGATGTTAAGTAATTGGCTTCAGACCAAACAAGACTCAGGCAGGTCAGAGCCATGTACTCACAGACCACCTGTTTGTACTATTTCTATCTTCTGAGTTTTGGAGGCTTTTTTTTTTACATACTTTTTTTAAATTTTCTAGTGTTCCCCCCTACCCCCTGTCTTTTGCTGTGTGGAATATTTGTTGCCACCTAGTAATTATAATCAGTTATTTTAAGAGTAATGTTAATATTTTTTACTTTAAATCATATCTTAAATCTATTTTTCCTTATTAGCTTCAAAAATGCTCTATTAATTCTCTGTGGAAGAGGAAAAAATTCATGAACTAATGAATATTTTCTTCAGCCTTTCTTCCCTCATTCTTATTTATTTTGCACTCGGGATTGAACCCAGAGGCACTCTACAGATGAGTTATATCACAGTCCTTTTTATTTTATTTTTTTTAAATTTTGAGATAGGGTCTTGCAAATTGTTGAGACTGGCCTCCAACTGCTTCCTTCTCCTGATTCCCTGGGATTATGGGCCTGTACCACTTGCCCAGCCCTCTTCCCTCATTCTTAATGTCACTAAAATGTTCTGGGATTTTCATCACAATCTCTAGAGGTAGTTAATATTAGTTGTCATTTTTCATGTTACTATCTTGTGTTTTCTGAGAAATAAGCTGTATTATCCTTTTTTTTTCAGTAAAATCATCGCTGTTATTTGGTTAGGCCTATATTTTCATGAATGTGCATATCTCTTCCTTTCACACCATAGGATATCAGGTAGTTAGGATGTTTTGGGAAGAATATTTTTTGAAATCCTACTCAAATTGCCTTAAATTTTAGAAAATGTTATCTCCTGTAATTAAGAATACACAGATTTTGCAGAATCTAAGACCATTAAAATGAACAGCAGTCTTACTGGCATAGTTAAATACCAGTGTAATTTCACCCTCTAACTGAATACGATCAGCTAGAGAAATTCCAATATCGCAACCACAGCTGAACACAATGAAATAAAGAGAAAAACAATAAACAAAGGGACTTTTTCTTTCTTAATTCTTTTTAGGTAAGGAGAAACTTCGCAGCCTTTCCCACCATGGATTGTTAGGAGTCCCATTTTCACTTTTAAAATTTTACTGATGAGAACTAGAATGAGCATGTTTCACCTAATTATCTGAGTTTTTGAATGTTTGCATTTTATTAAAAAGGACCCAGAGTACTGTTTTACAAGTGAAATATGTATCTTGAATCATTCCTAAAATATATAGAATATTATTAGAGAAGTTTATTTCTTGTGTTCTTGCCTACAGTGTTGTTTTTACATCACTGTGACCAAAGTACCAGACAAGAACAATTTAGTGGAGAAATGGTTTCAGAGCTTCAGTCCATGGTAGGCCAACTACATTAATCTGAGCCTTAGGTGAAGAAGAACATCACAGCCCAAAAGCATGATGAAGGAGCTCTGCTCAACTCATGATGGCCACAGAGCAGAGAGAGAAAAGGAAAAGGCTTCAGGGAGGAGGAACCCTTCTAGGACAGGCCACCAGTGATGCCCCTCCTGCTAGAATGAATTGATTGGAGTACAGCTCTCATGATCACATAATTGCACCTATGAGTATTCCTGCATTAGCACAGGAATTTTGGGGGAACTCCTCATACCCAAAACATAATAGATACTAAACATATCTTTCTGATACCTATAAAGGTGACACACAACTTCCTGGATGTTCAGAATTGGCCAAGTTTTCCTTTATCCTCTATGGACATTGCTCTATTAACTTCTTGCAATAAATAGTTTTCATTGTTGTATCTATAGGCTATGCTACATTATTCTACTCTGCTTATCACTGTAGTGTACTTTGAATTCTTTTTTTTTTTGGTAATTACATATTTTCTAATGGCAAGCTTTTTATAATCAAGTATTTTCTCAGTTTACTCTGTGGTCTTAAAACTTAATTTTTCATGTCTTGTTTCATGAATTATATTGTTTTTTTATTTATATAAAATAGTAAATTATTACTTGCTGAAAATTTTATTCTCTCTCTTCAGTTATGTATTTATCTAGAATGGATTATTATTAGAATTTTGCACACTGTGTCTACCCTTCATTTATTCATTTTGTCCTTCCATACTATCACCTTGGCAGCCAGCTATAATGTTCTTATCTAATGTTGAATTTTTGTATAACCTAAACATTTTGCCTTCTCTGCTCTATTTTACCTAGAATAATTCCATCTAGACAAAACTGTTCACAACAAAATTGATTCTAAGACTTCTGTTGACTTTTTCTTACTTTTCCTCAAGGTATTATCTTAATCATCCCATAAAACATTAATACTAGAATTATTTTAATTGTATTTTTTCTCTGGTAACTCTTTGGATTATTGAGTTTTATGTCACTCAAGAAAATTATTGCATTTCATAATTTTGATTTTTAATTCTAAACCAAGACTTATTTCAACATATTGTCAGAATATAGTCTTATGGTGCAGACTGTGCTGTGAAAAGTCTTTCTGGATTTAACAACTAGGTTCAGGAGAATACACACTTTGGTGATACAGAGCACAATTAGATGCATGTGATTATTATTGCAAATTTACTATAAAAACATTATTTACCAGACCATTATCTTTTGCAACTTATATGTTTTCCTAATCAACATTTTTGGAACCAGTTTTAGGTTCATAGAAAAATTATACAGAAAGGAGTTCTCATATAGCATCTGTGTACATTGGTATTCCCTCTCTCTCTCTCTCTCTCTCTCTCTCTCTCTCTCTCTCTCTCTCTCTCTCACACACACACACACACACACACACACACACACACATCTTGCCCCATCATCTGAGCCCCACCAGCAGAGTGGTGCATTTGTAACAGTTAATGAGCCTACATGGATGCATCATTATATCTCATTGTCTATAGTTAATGGGCTCACTCTTGGTGTTGTATATTTCTTAGGCTTTGAAAAATGTAATGATGTGTTCACAATTATACTATTTTCACTGACCTAATAATATCCTACACTACTTCTTTCATCTCCCTAGTACTCCTAACAACCATTTATATTTTTATTGTCTCCACAGTTTTGTCTTTTCCAGAATATCATATAGTTGAAATCACACAGTAGATTGGATTCCTTCACTTAGTAATATGCAATTAAGTTTCCTCTGTCTTATCATGTTTTATTAGTTCATTTCTTTTACCTGTGAAGTATTTCCTTGTCTAGTTTGTTTATCCATTCATGAGCTAATGGACTTTCTGTTCTCATCCAAGTTTTGGGACGAATTTATTCATTAAACTTTAATAAACAGCCAACTGCAGGTTATTTATATGAACATAAATTTCAATTCATTTGAGTAAACACAATACAATAATTTTTGGATTATATGGTAAAAGTATGTTTAGACTTCTAAGAAACTGCCAGACTCTCTTTCAAAGTACCATTTTGCATTCTTGCCAGGAATGAATGAGACTACTTGTTGCTCCACATTCCCTTCAACATTGGTGTCATCAGTGCTTTGAAATCATACCATCTAATAAGTATGTAGAATCTCAAAATCATGTTAATTTTCAGGTTCTTAATGGCATATGAAGCGGAACATCTTTTATATGCTTATTTGCTATGAACATATCTTCTTTGGCAAAGTGTCTATTCAGATCTTTGACATACAGTTTTACCTTTTTGTAAATATTTTCCTAGTCTGTATTTTTTCTTCTCATTTTCTTTACAGTTTATTTAGCAGAGTGGAAGTTTTTAATTTAAACAAAGATCAACTCATCATAATGAGTCATGTCTATAGTATTTTATATAAAACATCATTTTCATATCTCGAGTCATCTAGATTTTATCCAGTCTTATATTTTATACCTGTGATATCTTTTGAGTCTCTTAATAAAGGGTATAAGGCCTGTAATGCCTGTGTCTAGTTTCATTTTTTAAAATGGATATTAATTTATTTCAGTGACTTTTTTTACAAAGAGTGCCATTTTCTCAATTGTTTTTCCTTCTTTCTTAAAGTTCAGATTACAATGCTTTGTGGGTTTGTTTCTAGGTTCCAAGGAATACTGTTTAAAGAGAAATTTTTAAAGTGTTTTAAAATCAAATTAACTCTAGATTTGCTCGAATTAAAGGGAATGTGTAAAGCCCTACTTGCTAAACCTTTCTTCCTTTCTCCCCATTTGTTAGTTAAATAGAGCACTATTTATCTAAGAAAATCACTGTGATAAATAATTTTCTTTCAAGTTAAAATTGAGATACACACAATACACACACACACAGAGTCACGGAAAAAAAAAAAAAAAAAAACATGCCTGGCAGTGTATTATTTTTTCTCACCAGCAAAGTGAGAGAATTCTATCAACTAAGCAAAATTCAGAAGTGTTCAGAATGTAATGTGTATGCTGGTTCTTATTTATTCTCAAAAGGTAATGCTCTGAATAATGCTGTGATTATCATTGAATTGATTCTATTCCCAAAGCTTGAGTAATTTATTCTTTAGAGTGTTATTCATCTTTTAACACAATAATTTCTCATTCTTTCTTTTATCCAAGAAAATATTAACATTTTCACTGTACTATTTTTCTCACTATAATAGTCATAGTGGATCTTTGTATATTATGATTAATTTAGAAGAAATGGAAATAAGAAATGTGCAACCTATATAAACTTTTGCATTGAATTGCAATTTGAGGATCTGACTCATGAAGCCCTGTGATTTAAATTCTAATCACTAATAAATTTCCATAAATCAATTAAAAATATTTGGCTAAGAATCAGTAATAATTGTTGCTCATGAATTTGGCTTGTAATGGCTACAACCAGAATTAGAATATATAGAAAGACTACTGTAGGTTTCTTGAATATCAGGACTAGAAGAGCAAGAAACCATAATTATAGACTAATCAGTAAAGAAGAAAAAGACTACTTTTAAATGGCTCAATATAGATAAGACAAAATAGGCAATTATTTTAAATCAATTTGCAAAGTTAGGGGCTGGGGATGTGGCTCAAGCGGTAGCGCGGTCGCCTGGCATGCATGCGGCCGGGTTCGATCCTCAGCACCACATACAAACAAAGATGTTGTGTCCGCCGAAAACTAAAAAATAAATATTTAAAAAAAATTATCTCTCTCTCCCCCTCTCTCTCTTACTCTCTCTTTAAAAAAAATTTGCAAAGTTATCTCCATGCTTTATTTGGAAAGACATAATTTCCCAACATTTCAATGTTTTCCAGGAGTTCAGTGTTTAAGGGAGAGTTCCAGGGACCGTCTGTCTAAATCACCATTACTTGATCAATACAACTATACCAAATTGATTAAAACAGTTGCCTCCTTCATATTATTTTCATTGAGATACATAAAAGTAGGCTTTCCTCTTTACTCTTTGTTCTATAGCAGAATAATTTTGTCCCTTGTAGATCTGATTTTAAGTTTACAGTAGTTGCTGTTGGGAGTCTTCCCGGCTCCAAAGATTAACTTCCCCAGCCCCCAAGAAAAGCAGTCCAATGGTGAGCCCTGCTGGCTCACATGATCCTTACCCACCAATCAGACTAGCCCTACTGGCTCACATGATCCTTACTCACCAATCAGAAAGCACCCCATGCCAACTGACAAACTGTTCAACCATTAAACTGTCATAACTGTCAAATCACCCCTGGCTCCATAAATACAATAAAGGGGCATTTTCTCTAATGGCGAGCTTTGATCATTCTTTCAGTTGCTATCCTTATAATATCTCTAATCAAAATTATTAACATCCATTGTAGCTGCACTTAATATCCAACACTAACTTTCATTTAAAAAACAAAGTAAAATTTTCAAAACTTCTTAATTTTATAAATTATTCTTTTCCTTATGATTCTGTGATTCCTCTGTCAGTTAATTTACTATGAAGTTTAAGAACACAATAAATTCGATTTTTCTTCTTTTATTTCCTTCTTCTCTGGGGTGACATCTTTTAGTAAGGCTATTAGCAGCTCTGGTATGTCACAGCATCTTAACTTATGGTCTACAGCTGGCATTTGGTGTTATTTAATGCATCTAATCTAGTCTATGGAACAATAATTGTTCATAGTTCCTCAAAATTTTGAAGTAACACTAATAGGCAAATGGACGTAGATACCTACTTATAGTGGTATATTAGTATCAAATGGGTTAATATATAAAAGTATTTAAAATAATGAGTCATATACAAAGTTTTCTGAGTTCTAAGTATCATACTATCATTTTTATTATTGATTTCAATTCCTAAAATTTTCATTTCTACTATCCTTCCCTGAAGGAAATACAATGTATCTGTTTATAAGGAGAAGATGGGATACAGTAGACAAAATGTGCCAACACCCTCCTCCCCCAAAAAAGCATGACTTAATTTATTTAGATAACAGAAACTTTTTAGATAATAGAACAATTGACTAAATTCACTCTAAAAAATATCTGAAGAGAGGCTGGGATTGTGGCTCAGTGGTAGAACACTCGCCTAGCATGTGCAAGGCCCTGGATTCGATCCTCAGCACCAAATAAAAATAAAATAAAGATATTGTGTCCAACTACAACTAAAAAAAAAATCTGAAGAGGATTGTCAAAACTGTGAAAAATCTGAGGGCCTATGTTTTTAGTCAGCTTTTGTTGCCACTATGAACAAAACATCTGAGAAGAATAATCTTACAGGAGGAAAAGTTTATTTGAGGCTTCCAGTATCAGTGCTCTCAGTTCATAAATGACTAACTCAATTTTTTTTAGGCAAACAGTGAGGCAGAACATCATGGTGAAAAGGTGTGCAGGAGAAAAACATCTTAGGACACTGAAACAGGAAGCAGAGAGAGACAGAGAACAATTTTCATCATGATAAAATATAAACCCCAAACACATGTTCCCAATGTCCCACCTCCCTCAGTCACACCCTACCTGACTATAATTAGTACCTAGTTAAGTCCTATCAGTGGATTAATATACTGATTAGGTTAAGGTTTTGTTTTCATAACCCAATCATTTCACCTCTAAGCTTTTCTTTCTTTTTTTTTTTTTTTTTTGGATAACAGAGATTGAACTCAGGGGCAATTGACCCCTGAGCCACATCCCCATCTGTATTTTGATTTTATTTAGAGACAGGGTCTCACTAAGTTGCTCAGCACCTTGTTTTCTTTACTGAGGCTGTCATTGAACTTGTGATCCTCCTGCCTCAGCCTCCCAAGCCACTGTGATTATCACTTCCATATATTCTTGCTTTGTCTCACACATGAGATTTTGAAGGACACCTAATATCTAAACCATACTATTAGGCTGCAAATTATCCTGCTACCAATTTATACATGCCAGCAAATACATCAGAGATAAGACTGTTTCAATCATGAGCAACAGGTAGCATGAAGCTCATGTTCTCACTGTATCCCACTTATTCTTCAAGTTCCAAATAATGATGCAGAGGTGAACTATTTTGGTTATTGCACATATAGCGTAATATGTCACAGATGAGGAAACCCATGCTTAGGCTATCCCCAATTATATAAATGGAATGTCAAAAATATTTGCTCAGTTAGGGACATTTTTATTACCCTCCACAGCATACTAATCTGTTTTCTGCTCTAGACGGTTTAAAATGAAACATTCTTGAAAACAGTAGTCCAGAACAAAATCTATTACAAAATCTGAACAAATACCATTAGCTCTCCAAACAAAATTAAATGTCAAACATGTCACCATTCGAATACGAATTTTTCTAGGAGAAATTTTTAAAGAGGGAGGAAAATTGGCACCTTCAGATAATAAATGTATAGAAGCAACATACTTTTAAGCTTTTATAATGGCCTTGGGGGAAAGGTGATAAAAATAAATGTACAATGTTTGGATTATCTTGAGTTCAAAATGTCATAGTTAGTAGGTCAGGATCTGGGCACATATAAGCAGCTGTTTTTTTATGGCTAAATTCTTTTTAAAGCAAGGAAAC
Organism: Marmota flaviventris; assembly: GCF_047511675.1. NCBI lineage: Eukaryota > Metazoa > Chordata > Mammalia > Rodentia > Sciuridae > Marmota > Marmota flaviventris. Next base: position 100,115,591 of record NC_092504.1, read on the forward strand.
CCAGTCTATCCCTGTCTTACAGAAATATTTTGATTAAAAATAAATACATTGTTAAAGAAAAAAGAATGCTCTCCAAAAGAAAGCATCTACTAAAGTGGCATCTAGTTGCTAACTTTCCTTTAAGGTTCATGATAAATTTAATATTGTAGGTAATTTCTTAAAATGTATTGTTTTCTTTATTGTTTTACTATATTATTTCCATTAACATAATACTGTGACACCAAACCTCCAAAAACTAGTAGCCTAACATGGTAGTCACATGATGTCTATTTTGTGAAACATGAAAATAAAGTTCCAATTAGTGCATATTTTTCAAGTTATAGGAACAGAACAGAAACAGGTATGATAACTTTCTTCCTCATCAAAGGATCATGGCCAACCCTCCCACAAAAAAAGATAGGTCAATAAAATGAAAGCATTTCAAATTCATTTTAATCAAAGTTTTATGTAATATAAGAACCTTTAAAAATGAAGAACTGAAGACTGAGGGAAACTGTCAATTTTTATATCTCATTTTGATGAACACCAGATACAAATGTGATTGGATAAAGGAAGAGGTCTAATGGTAATGGGGAAGGTCACGAAGGCCTGTCTGCTCAGATTCTTCTTGGTTTCTATGTGTATCATTCCTTTCTTGCAGGTATAGGGTACATCTCCTTCTGGAATGAGCACCTTCTTATGTATCTTATAAGGTAGGTAAAAAATGTCTGTAAAATCAGATCTTACACAGAAATATAGGAGAAGCTTAGAGTGATATTTCTATGTCTATGACCCATCTTGGGGAAGAGGAATTTTGATTTCTATGAATTATTTCAGGTGGACAAAAAGGGTAGGAGACAGTAGGGGAAGAGAAAGTCATAGGTGGGAGAGAGAGAGAGAGAGAGAGAGAGAGAGAGAGAGAGAGAGAGAGAAACCTTCTGAGGCCCATCCAATACCTTTCAGCTTAAAATAATAAGCAATCCAAAGTACTATACTTTGTGGCATAATTTTTCAGGTTCCAAAAATGTCATGATAATCTAGCTTACTCTGTATTTTGGCACAACCATCCTCAACACAAGGCTTCTAAGATTCTTGTGCAAGTAATCTCCATTTCAACCAGCCGAAAAGGGAAAAGAAATCTAAGTAGATCATATGTTAGATCAGTTTCTGGTATAGGGGAGGAAATATAATGTCTACAATTTCTGAATTCTTACCTTAGATCACCTATACCAAAAAACAAATTAACAAAAGAGAAATAAGCAAGTTCAGTAACCTGTATAACTCTTGAATCCAAGGGAATAGCTATGGAAATAAGTAAATCTCAGAGAGGTGCCTTAGAGTTCAGGTTTAAATATGATCTTCAAATGAAGCAAAAAAAAAAAAAAGAAAAAAAAGAAAATAAAAGAAGGGTACTGGGTAGGAGAGTTATGGAGCACATTGCAAACAATGATAAATTTTATTATGTAGATTTAAGTCTGTGCCGTCTTCATTGAGTTAGAGTCTTCCTTCTTTTCCTAGTACAGAGAGGAAGGCACTCTTACAAACAGAGATTTGTTTTATAGATACAGATTTTTCATACAGAATGATATATTCTGATTTCAGATATTATCCTATTTTAGCAGGTTCTCAAAAAAATCCTTATGTCAAAGGGGCACATGTTGGAATGGCATATTCTGGCTGCCTACAATGGGCAAACCAGAAAGGTAGCACACATCATTTTACTCACAACCCATTGTCTACCATGTGGTTACACAGCCACATTTAGCTGTAAGAAAAGCTGGGAAACATAGTCTATTTCCATGTTTAAGAAGAGAAGCTAGTTTCAGCAATTAATTTGGGAATCTGTTCTACATCTAACTTAGATAAATGAGCCCTATATTTAGATTTTTAAAAAATTCATCTTCAGAAAATAATGCTGAAGATACATGTTGAATTTTATTTTAAGTTTTGCTCTGTGCTTTAAGTAGATCCACCAAAGTCCAGAATTAATTTCCAATTAGTTTTTACCCATTTGAATATACCTTTGATGTGATAAAAAATACATTATTGGCTAATCCTTCATATCTGATATAGAGATTTAGAGGATTAGAAAGAATGATTTAAATCCACCTTAGAAGAATGTTTACAAAAAGCATGACTATAGCACTGCTATAAAGTAATAGAAATGAAAGAAGTGGGGTTTTGAAATGCTTGTATCCAAAGGAATCAAAATAACTTCAAGGAGTAAGGTTCTGCCTCAGATATTTTCATGTATTTAGAGGAAAATAAGAGAATTGGTTTGGTTATAAAAGACCCTGGCTTTACATATTAACTTATGCTGCATGCAGAGAAGAAATGGAAAGTGAAATAATGCTTGGAGCCTTGGCCACATGGAAAGAAAAAAGAGGGTGATTCAGCTTCTTACTAGTAAAAGGTGGCTCAATGGATGGCTTAGATCTTTGAACAAGTTTACCTACTAGAAAATCCTCCTTCTTTCTGAGGAATTAGAAAGGGCAGAGATATTGGGGATGGAAGTTAGAAATTGTTGCCATATTTAGATCTATTTTACTCTGAAATAAATTTAACTTTTTTTAATCCACTTCATTTTTGTTTCTCACATATATAACTTCATTCTGATAATAGCATTGTGTGAGTGGGCTTTATGCATTATCTTTGCTTTTATCTCTCTGTATTCTTCTCAGCATTGTTCAGTCACCATTATTCCTTGTTGCTATGTGCAGTTTCTATGATATTTTTTGCCATTAATTTTGTTTCTCAAAATAACTGCCACGCTTTCTCCTTGAGAACAACTATTCCAGGGTGAATAAACATTCCTGATCCAAGTTAATATCAGAAGATTTTATTCTTAAGAAATGAACGAGTATCATCATTCCTCTAAATTATTTTCTTTAACAGTAGTGTTTTGAAGTGGGACACTCTCTTTATATATTTAAAGTTTAAGTAAATGTACAACATAGAAATTTAGAGAAAGAAAAGAATTACAGGTACTGTCTTCATTTTACTCTCCCTATTCTAAACCTGTTGTAGCATGCTGTTCCAACAACAGCAACACCAGCTACCCTTAATTTAGCACTTACTGTTAAGAGTTCAAGGCCAAGGACTCCTTTCTTTTCCACTCAGGCTTCCAGCTGAAGAAATAAGCACATGAGGATGTTTAGTCAAATGGGAATCAAATAGCAATTTTACTAATTTGTACAAACAACTCAAAATGCCAATCTTTCATACACTGAAGTGAAAAATAAGAATGAAGTTTCTTAAGCTGCATCAACTCCATCACAACCTAACCCTCAATACTGAATCTTCACTCAGGTACCTAGATAAAGCTGGGTCTGTAAAGGCTCACATAGCCTTAAGAAAGCAAATTGCAAGACTGTCTAATACATAAACTTGATCCAACCCAGGTTTACTTGTGCTAGGTAATCAAGAATTCTGGGATGACTTTTATATATCTTTGATATAAGTAATAATAAAGAAGAAAGGTGTTTCAGATGAAGCAATCTGCTTATGTGTAACATGCAACCCAAGGAATGCCTCATCAGATTAGCAGTCCTAGTGATGTGGTGCTGAACAAATAAATGTGGTGCAAGAAAGTTATGGAAGAAAATCTCTTTTCTTTCTGGACAGGACAGGAATAGGAAAACAGGGGCATAAGCATTTTTCACTAAACTCCCACATGCTCTGTATTGTGTTAAGAAATTTATATTTTTCCAATGCCTTTATCAGGTGTGATTATACCTTTCTGCAATTACCATCACAGATGTGAAATAATCAAATGTGTGATATCACGTTAACCAACCCGCTTCTCCACAAATCTATCCTAACCTTTCTCTGCCCCTTTTTTGAATTGCAGAAAGCTCTTTCTTACAGATTACACTTTCAAAACTGGTTGATGGAAAGTACTGACAAAAGGAAAAGTATAGGTATTTTTCCTTGTTCCCAACTTCCAAAGGACTCTGATGAGTTGTTGTTGTGGCATCTTCTTTGTGGTTTATATCCCAAGGGCATCCCTTCCTTTTTGGACCCTGTCCCTAATAAGAAGCTTCCTCAATAGCTTCATCTTCCACTGAATGGATCCTCCTTTAAGATTCCAACCTGGCAATCTTGAATTCTGGAGGTAATACTACCATACTACCTCCTCCTTTTTTCTATCCGCCCCGAGGGTTCAGGTAGTGGCTTTTGTTTTTAACCTGTTAATCATAAGCATTCTTACATACAACATTTTGGTTTTGAGAGTCATCCATGCCATTGAGTGTTTCAGTAATTCATTAATTCTTATTTCTCAATAGTATTCCTTTGCATGAATATCCTAGAATTGGTTTACCCATGCACCTTCTTTCTGATACTTCGGCTCTTTCCAGTTTCGAGGATATTATAAATAATGTGCAACATTTGCAAACAGAGAATCAGAAAAGAATAGAATACTATTTAACATGATAAATCTTGTAGAATAAATGTATTCATTTATCATGAATAAGTAATCAGGATTAAAAACACTGGCAATAGGATACATCTTTATTTAGTTTAGTAAGAATATACCAGTTATTCTTCTAAAAGGGTTGTAGTATCTTACATATTCATCAGTAATGTATGAGAGTTCTGATTATTGCACATTCTTACCACAGCTTACCGTTCTTTTAATTATGGACTTCTAAGTGAAAGCTTAGTAATATTTCATTGTGATTTAATTTGCAGTTAACCAGTGCCTAATAATGTTGAACATTTTTTCATGAATATTAACCATGTGGATATATTTTTGTTGTTGTTAAGTGACTTTAAAGCTTTTTGCTACTTTTTAATAGACTTGTTGTCCTTTTCATTACTTGGTTCCAGAAAGTCTTTTTATATCCTGAAAAAGAAGATGTATGTTTTGCAAATATTAATCTTAACCTGTGGCTTTTCTTTTTATTTTCTGAATAGTATCTTTTGAAGTGTGAAAAATTTTAATTTTCTTAAGTTTACTATATTAGGCCTTTAAAAAATATTTTGGTTACTTTTAAAAAAAAATTATCTAGAGACATTTGTCCAAACTGATACATAAAGATATTTGCGTTTCCTTCTAAAACGTCTAAAATTTAGTTTTTACTTCTAGGCCTATGGCATCTTGATTTAGTTTCTGTATGCAATATCAGATATAGGATGGGATTTATATTTTTTCCATATTGATTTTCATTAAAATCCAGGAGAACTTGTTGAAAAAACTTTCATTTCCATTAGATTGCTTTTGTGTCTATGACAAAAATGATCTGACCGTGTAAGTGTAGTTTCATTTGTATAAATTCTTTAACTTCGTTCTTATTTTTCAAAATTGCTTTGGAGAATCTTTTTATTTCTGTAATTTCTGCCCTCTGGGAGTATTTTTCTTCATCATTGGTCTTCATAGATGTCCCAGAAGGGACTCTAGAGCTTTTGGATGACTGCCAATTGCAACCAGGCCTGTCTTTTCTCTTCTACAATTGGTATAGTAGGTATACTCTTGTGGAGAGGAAGGTAATGCAACAGGAACAGAGGAATCTGGCTACTCGCTCATGAAACTTTCTTGTACTTTTGGAGCCTATTTAAGCTTTGTATCTTATACATCATTTCCATTTCTTAATGGGCTACTTCTGTGCATGTTCAAATTTGTGTCTTGTTGGGTTAGAGAGCACCAAGTTTATGATTGACACTTCAAGCACCATTGGATCTGTTATGGCTCCAGTTGCCAAGCAACTTGTATGCAGCCTGTATTTTTAGCAGAATTTTCTCTTGCTGTGTCCTCCAGTCAAAACTGGCAGTGCTTAAGGTCAATAAATAAATTGGCCAGTCTAGCAAACCCAAAGGAAGAATATATTACCTCCAAAATGCAAAGAGGACACCAGCCTTTGTGCCTATTTTTCTTGTCAGAGAGGCCAGATACAAAAACTTATCCTCCATCTTAGAATGGATTATTTGATATGCCCAGTCCACTGAACCTCTAGAAAATTCAGTGAGATGAGAGACCCCCGAATTTTGTTGAATTTATTTCATGTTTTCATATGAAATAACATGCAGATATTTTCTATAACATCTAAAGTACTTTCTACATCTTGTTTACTACATCTCATAGGTGTATCATTAAAATAATGTAAAAACATATGTTGTGGAAAAGTGATCAAATACCTGTGGACTAAATAATGATATGAAGAAGGAGAGTTGATATACTTCTGAGGTATGACAGTGAAGGTATACTGTTGCTCTAGCCAGCTGAAATAAAATTTCTTCTGATGGTTTTCACTTATAGATACAATGAAGATTTCATTAACCAAATTAATATCCACACACCAAGTACCAGGGATATGTTTATTTGCTCAAGAAATGAAAGCATATCTATAACAGTAGCTTTATTTGGAATCATCATCTGGTTAAATTCTCAATAATCTGCTATATTCTCCAATATCTGTTTTCTGTAGACACCAAATAGGTTGAATGGGGTATGTTGAGAATCACTACCACTTCATCCTTCAAGTCCATGAAGAAAACACTAATCTCTTCAGTCCCTCCAGAAATAAGTTATTGATTTCGGCATACTGTTTTTGTAGGAAGAGTCAGTTCTAGTGATTTCTCCTTGCCCTCTCCTACAATCATAGTCCTCATTTCACAGGTCAGAGAATAAATATTGAGTTTCTATCAATCACTGACTATATTTTTTCTAAATTTTTTTAGATGTTGATGAACCTTTATTTTATTCACTTATTTAAAAGCAGTGTTGAAAATTGAACCTAGTGCCTCACACATGCTAGGCAAGTGCTCTACCACTGAGCCACAATCCAGCCCCTAAGTATATCTTTCTAATTATGCATTGTATGAATGGGAAAATTACCATAGTATGGGAAGAAGGATACAATAAATTCACTGTTAGATGAATCTTTGCTAAAACCTCATTGATTACCTGACTTTCACAAGTGCTTATTCTGCCTGGTAGAGCCCAGTGACTTTTGTGTTTCTTAAAATTTGTTTCAATACAGAGGGAAAATGCCACTATCCTTAAAAGTAAGTTTTTTCTGTTTGTTTTTTTGTATGTTTGTTTTCCTGAAGGCATAGTCACCCTGATAAATGGCAATACATTCCTTTGTGGGCAAGCTAAGAGAAAGACTGACAGTATGATTTTAACTGTGTAGCAAGGTATTTCCTTAATAGAATCAAACTTCTTCTTCTTTGAAAAGGATCTAAGTCTGTTAACTATCCTAAGTGTGGGAATTGATTGAGAGTCAGAGATTCTCTGTTTTGGTGATGGAAGATTGACTTTTGTTCACGTAGCTGAGGATGCTTCTGCTTATACAGATAAATAAAAGACTTAGTATACTGATTGTCTATTTCTTTTTCATGGATAATATGATCAATTAGCTGAGGGTTAGGCCACTGTGAATCAGACAGTTCTGACGATTGCTTTGGCTCTGCTCTTTACTACATTAACCCCAACTACCTTGTACGTGACAACTAACTGCCTACCACTAACCCCTGCCACTCTTCTATAGACCTTGCATTTACCAGTTTGATGCCAACACTTCACACTAATTTCTGACTCACATAGAAGAATTACCGTGAAGCTCTTTGGGAACACTGAGGCTTCCCTCCCAAATATGTTGCTCATATTTGTAGAAAAAGATGCGTCATCAAGATCATCTTGGGGTAGATGAGCAGGTCTTAAACACAATGTATCTTCTCTAAAATCCTCATCCTTTGAAGTCTTTGGAAATCCACCTGTGTCATACAGCAAATCATTTCTGACATTTCAACTTTTGTTTGTATAGGTTTCTTTAGGCCCATATTTCAGTCAAATAACACAAAACAACAAAAACATTGTTATAATTATTTTTAATATTAAAACTATTTTAATATATTTTAAATATATGTCAAAACATTAACTTCAGAATCTGAATCTGTTTAGTGGGCCTGTATCCATAAATTTGGCCTGATCAAACATCGTGTTTCTTCCTTCCCTGTCCCACACACTTGCAATCTATTTTCATATACACTCCCCAGATTTCTATCTGTATAAATTGAAGATAATCATGCAGTTCTTTTGGTATGACAGGTACTCTTTTATGCATCACACTCCATACCTTACTCTTTGGAACCTACTAAGATTATAGTCTAGTCTAATTATATGTCTAGAAACAAAGAGGAGTAGCTGGGGTGGCTCTTGAGTAAAATTAATATGCCTTGTGAGGCAATTGCCACAGGAAGGCTTCCATGGGTTCTTCTGGCAAAGCAGGATTCAATTCCGTTTGGCTGGAGTGGATGGGTTAGTTCTATTGACAATGAGGACTCTCTGCCCATATGTCACCATATAAACTTTCAGGATCTCATTCCTTCTTAATCAATGACTTCACTTTAAAAACATATGCCAGAAGAGGTAAAAGAGGTAAGGAATTCAGTTTACACTGTTATTCCAACATTCAGAAGATAAGACTCTCACTTTTATCTGGTCTATGGCTACAGAAGGTGAAAGTTTCTTTCTAGGCAGATTCAAAAGTGTCCATGCTCAGTTTGACCTGGGAATTTGACATTCTTTCCCCTCCGCACTTTCTCTAGTACAGTTAGGTACAACTACCCACTATAATATACTTCAGTTTGGTTATTCTAGCATATCAAAAACTATGTCAAACAAGAGGTTTCTCTTCCAGGAGTAGGAGAATCCAAAGGTGATTTGTACGTCTTTATTAACGCATCATTCCATGGACGATCAGCACCCTCTTTACCGCTGAGAGTCATTAATATTAGTGTCTTTATGTCTAAGCAGATTAGAGAAGCAATTAAACAAAACCCAGAACAAATATAGACACTAATAATTAATATGCTCTTTCTCTAGAACTACTTCTGGTATGGACATTTACTTTAGCAGGGATTTAACAAGAGAAGCAGAACTATGCACACGTGTGTGTGTGTGTGTGTGTGTGTGTGTATTGAGAGAAAGAGAAGAGAGAGAGAGCGAGAGAGGGGGGAGAAGCCGAGGGGGAGAGAGATATTTTGCAGGGAACTGACATAAAATTGCAAGGGACTGTAAAGCCAATCTAAAATTCATAGGGTCAGCTATTATAAAGGCAGTATGGAACTCAGGCATGAGCTGAAGCTGTTCTCGCTCTTCTTCAAGGGAGCCTCATTCTGTTGTTAAGGCCTTTAACTGATTGACTTGGGTCACATCCTTACTTAGTCACTCATTATGGACTATATTCACATGTACTAGATACCTTTACATTAATGACTAGAGAAGAATTTGGTTGAGTAAGTCTGGGACTGTAGTTTACGCAGGTCTATAGTTTGAATCTAGACTATTGCCCAAAGGTTTCCATCTCAACTTGGCAACATTGGAAAGTGTGGAAATTTTAAGGATATGGAATTTCAAGAGGTAGGCCTGGTGTCAAATCTTTAGATCATTGTAGATATGTCCTTGAAGAGTATTGGGATCCCACCTAATCTCCTCCTCACTCTTGTTTCCTGGCAAAGAAATCATGATTTAGTTATTTTGCTCAAACCATACACTTCTGCCATGATGTTTGCCTTTACAGAGGCACAACAGCAATGGAGCCAATTGATTATGGACTAGAAAACTCAAAACCCTAAGCCAAAATAGAACATTTATCTTTATAGCTGATTATCTCTGATATTTGTTATAGCAAAGGACAGCTGACAAACACACCAACCCAACACATAAACTGACTATCCTCATAGAGAAACCATTTTCTATTTTGAATACTAAAAAATAGCAGAATAATTAATCATCAATGTCTGTATTTTTTTAATAACCATACCACTAGATAAACAAGTAATAGATGAGGAGAAATATATAAATTTAAAAGTATATCAACTATCAAATGAAAGAAAAGATGAGAGAATAGAATATCACCATGTAGTATGCCTTGTGAGTTAAAAAATTGGAGCATAATTTTATGCTTTGGAGCATAAAAAATTCTATAAGTTGAATTAAGCTTTGTTGCCCTAAAATTAAGCTGTTTCCCTAAAAGCTTCTAGCCACATAGTCTGATTTTGATGTGCCTGCAGATATGTAGGTGGCAATGTGTTTCTGGCAGTAGGAAATCAGACTGGGAAAAAAATGTAAATGAAGGGAAAAGAGAATCAATTTAGGAGAAAACACTAAATGTGATTATTTATATATAAAAAAGATTTACTAATGTGTCTGGAACAAAGTAAAAACAAAGAGTAAAAAGATAATTATGAGTCAATTAACAGAATGTTACTAATGATTAGGAACTTATAACCTTTAAATTTTTATTTTAAAACTACTTAAAATCTGTTCATATGTTATCAGTCTATATGCCTGCTTACAAACTAACCTAAAATTAATATACAAATTATAAACTCAAAATATCTAGGAGATCTCTACATCTATACAAAAGGTATAATATATATGTAAGTATTTATTTACATGTTTTTATAAACATTAGAATGCTAGTAAAGTTTCTGAAAATAATTAATATTTCTAAATAAGTTATAATTCCTCTGGACTTTAATCATTTTTTATTTAACATTAATATATTAAAATAATATTTCAGGTTAGAAATGTCTGAATGCATACTTAAGTGCCCAAAGTATTTCAACTAAGAATCAATATGATCATGTTTATAGAAATACTCAAAAGTAAAATTCAACATTATATCTAGGTGATTACTGAATTAATGAAAAAATATTCCATGAACAATCAAAGTTATGTATTTGGAAAAGAATATATGTGAATAACAAAAATACAATGCATAGTTTTTTTTACTGCAAAAGATAAAAGATGGAGGTACAGAGTTTAAAAAGAATACTCTCATTTGGCATTATAATATTTACATTAAAAGAAACAGAAAAGTAACCCCCCAAAGAGCATTCCCTAAATAATTTTGTTTATAGTAAAATATACTATTCATTAAAGATTTGATATGGGCCAGGAATTTTGAATATATGATTTTAAGAACAATCTTACTTTTGGGGTATGAATTTCTTTTTATACAGAGTAAGGAACTGGGGCCTGAAAGGTTAATACAAACATGACTTCTAGTTGTTTGCATTACTATTCAGAACCATCCATTTGTCTTCAGAGTCCCACAAGCTTCCATTAGGTCACATTTTTTCCTTACTAGTAATTAAATTACATGAATGATAATAATCATGAAATTATCATGTTTTATTGTTAATTAAATATGAAGCACTCTTCAACTGACTTTATATAAATCATGTCATCTATTTTTCATAGCAATCTTACAGAAAATATAGCACTATTCTTCCCCTTTACCAGATGAACTAAGGAAACTGACCAAGATCATAAAGTGGCAGAACCTGCTCTACCACCTCCCTAAATATATCTCCTTACTTCTCAGACAACAAAGAATATGAATCAACCATTCTCAGAGTTAGTAGAATCCTTCTGAAGAATTATCAGTTGAAGCTGCACATTACTGTCTTCATTGCTGGTGGGACTGCAAACTGGTGCAACCAACCTGGAAAGCAGTATGAAAATTCCTTGGAAAACTTGGAATGGAACCACCATTTGACTCAGCTATCCTACTCCTTAGTCTATACCCAAAAGACTAAAAAAATCAGCATACTATAGTAATACAGCCACATCAATGTTTATAGCTGCTCAATTCAGAATAAATAAACAAAGGAGCAATCTAGATGCCCTTCAATAGATGAATGAATAAAGGAACCACTGTGGTATATACACACAATGCAATATTACTCAGCAATAAAAGAGAATAAAATTATGTAATTTGCAGGTAAATGGATGGAGTTGGAGAATATCATGCTAAGTGAAATAAGCCAATCCCAAAAAATCAAAGGCCGAATGTTCTCTGATAAGTGGATGCTGATCCACAATTGGGGAGACATGGGAAAAAAATAGAGAAACTTGGATGGGGCAAAGGGGAGAAAGGGGAGAGGTGGGGACATGTGGTAGAAACGATGGTGGAATGAGATGGACATCATTAATCTAGGTACATGTACGACTGCACGTATCGTGTGACACTACATTGTGTAAATATAGAAATGTAAAGTTGTGCTGCAATTGGGTACAATGAATCAAAATGCATTCTGTTGTCATATGTACCTAATTAAAAATTTTTAAAAATCATTTATCATACAATTCACAATAACCAAATCATGGAACCAGTGTAGGTGTCCCTCAACGAATGAATGGATACAGAATATGCAGTATGTACATACAATAGTTTTATTCAGTCATAAAGAGGAACAAAACTATGTCATTTGTAGAGAAATGGAAGCAGAGAAAATTATGTTAAGTGAATAAAGCCAGATTCAAGTTGGGGAGGTCCACATGAAAACAAAGAGAGACCATTAGGGTAGAGAAAGGGAGAAGAGGAGGGCCATGAGAGTGAAATTAATCTAATGATGTCATGTGCTTGTATGAATATGCTACAATGAAACCCACTATCCTATATAATTAATATAATAAAATTTCGATCACTTATCAAATACCACTTTTTTATGCATATATTATATTGGCATGTTATGCATGTAAACATATTAAAATGTATTTAAAATATTTATAAAGAAGTCATCTCAAAATTGCTAAGTGGTAAAAATAGGAAAATATTTTCAAATTTTATGATAAAATTTTAATTTTCATATTTTATTTATGAGAATTTATTCACCAGAATTATCTCACAGAGGTGGTGTATTCAGAATTTTAAATTTGGGCATTATAAATCAAAAGATTTCTTTTTAAAAGTGAAAGAAACATTTATATTTTAAAAAATTTGTTTTCTTAAATCTACAGTACTTTTCTTTTTGCATGTTGAAATAGTTATAACTCATAAGCAAAGTGATAAATTAAGATTAAATAAATATTAAAGAGATAAATAAATATTGATAAAGCATTTAGTGATTATATGTATTCATGTGAGTATAACTATGGTAATTCCAGAAGGCTTGCTTTTGTAAGCACTCTAATACATGGAAAATTTCCAAGAAGTGTTCTGAAGTCTAATAATTACCATCCCAGATGCTGGATTGTGTCTGTGTGGGATGAGCTGAATGTGCTGTCACATCCAGCAGAGTTGCCAATCTTAAGCCAACTGTGACTATTCTCTCTACTATTCTCTCTCTGGGGTATTAGAAAAGTCTTAATTAGCTATTGTTTCCAAGCAGGGCTTCATTTTTTATGATGTTACTTTCATTTTGATAGGATTATTAGAATCAAATTGACCTTGACAGTTCATCTACTACAATAAATGTACATATTTATGCACTATCTAAATTCAAGCTATTAACCTTACTAATATAAGATCAGAGGTTTATTAAAATCATACATATTCCTTTAATACTGAAACATAAGTCGGTTATATGCAATTCAGAATTCTGTCAAGATATGATAAATTTATCAAAAAAGCTAACCTATTCTTAAAGACTTGTTGATGATTTAAAAATGTTAAAAAAAGCATACAAATAGAGAAATGTAGATCTGATATTATATACTTATACTGATGATACCATTCTTGCCTTAATTCTCTATTTCACACTAAAAAAACTTAAGAGAATCTGTTTTACTTATTCTGGAGTAATTTTCTTTTCTTAGTTTTTTGTTGTTGTTGTTGTTTTGGGGGGTGTGTGTGTGTGTTTGTTTGTTTGTTTGTGTTACTGAGGACTGAACCCAGGGTGGTTCTATTACTGAGTTACATTTCCATCCCTTTTTATTTTTATTCTGGGAAAACATCTCACTAAATTTTTCAGGTAGGCCTTGAACTTGTGATCCTCCTGCCTCAGCCTCCCAAGTCACTGGGATTACAGCTATGTACCGCCATATCCGGTTGGAGTAATTTAAAAAAAAAAAATGCTATAAGATGTATTCCAAAGTTCCTAAGTGGAAAATATTACACAAGTGCAAAATATTCAGGCATTGTTCCAAGCTCAGAATTTTTGAACAATGTAACTTAAATGTATTTTGATCACAATGTCAATTTCAACTTATTTCAAATTTGTCACACAATAAATTTTGATTTGATTATGTATCTTCACTTAGAGCTCAGGATCAGCTTAAATATGTTACCAAAACCAACTACCAAGGAAGGAAAGAGCCAATTGTCATTTACCTTTACAGATATTAATAGTGTGTTTAACAAGTAACAATACACACCCTCCTTTTAGCAGAGATGCTGCTTACTAATGACATCTCATTGCTCGACACAGCAGGGGCACTCATTCTATTTGGGCTTAATGACTGAGCTAACATCAGTTTTTAAGAACGTATGTTATCATTATTCATTACAGTACTGCACTGAAGCTTCTCTGGGAGGCAATAAAGAGTAAAATGTATATTTTAAAGACCCTCATTTCCCCCCTAAATGCTTGAATTAAGCTACATTCTGTGGTGTTCAGAGAATTGAGTTATGTCCTACAGCAATGCTTCTTTTAGAGTACATCACGCTTGCAGATCAGGCTCTGATTAGCCTCTGAGTTTTCTAATACCATCTATTGATTTTCTGCTACTGTAGCTGCCATTGGACTCCATGCGCTGGCACAGGCATTCTATCTTTTGCATGAAAGAATGATGAATGGTCGGCTGTGAGGCTCCAAGCACATACTTATTTCCTCCTCAATAAGGACAATCGTCAATATCATTTAAACAGAGAAAAACACTAAGGCAAAACAGCATGTCATTGCAATTTGGGTTTTCTTCATATTCATTGTTGATTCATTCTACCTCCTAAACTATGCCTGCTGTAAAGAAAGTTGGCAATCATATTCAATACTCTTAAGTTCTCTTACTGTTCATTGGGAAAATAATGAACTGTTTTAAAAGTAAAAGTGGATCTTTTATTAAAAGAATGAAAGAAACTCCCTCTTTACTTTCTATGAGCCATGTTAATTTTCAGTGCAGACTAGAACTAGGATATAAACCAATAACCTAAATCCATTTGTGAAAATTCTCATTATAAATGAATGTGCAAAATCATCATCATCTGGAACTTTCTAAACTTTGCATTTAAACAAGATCATTTCAATGCCAGTTGCTACTTTTTTCCCCCCATATGGATATCATATTGTCTTAGATCAGGTTCACTGAAAGCAGAATCTAAGAAATGGATTCTGGTGTAAATATTGTATTGAAGAAGTAGTCTCAGATAAAAACTGTAGCAAATGGGGGAGACAGAGTAGGTCAGGGAAAAGCTAGGCACAGGTGTGGACGCAGGTGTCTTGTAGTTTCGGCCTTATATCATAGAGAATTCTGGAATGATCATGTCAGCCCTCTGTTGTGCTGCCTGAACACAGAGCCATCCTTTTTGTTTCATCCTTGGCAGTAAGTCATTGGTCACAGACTGCCTGTGAAGTAGAAGGGGTCATAATTTCCTAGACATTTCTGTGCTTGGCATTTTCCATCATCTGAGGTCAACACTCTGGAGACAGGGACAGCTGTGGGCTGCTAGCAACCAACACTGAGCAGATGAAGGATGGGTAGATCTGCTAGCCAGAGGATTTAGGTAGGGCAGCGACAGTGCACATGCAGGTCAATTTCAGAGCCAACATTCTAGTCTGATGTGTTCCCGCAAAGACACAGAAAGACAGAACATGGTACCCGTTCGGTACTAAATAGGGACTCGTGGAACTGACCTGCATGCAGTCTGCTTACCAAAGTAGGGAATAATTTAAATTGTGGTTTAGCTTGTAAGTTGAATAGAAAAAAAAAAAGGAAGGAAGGATAGAAGAAAGAAAGAGGAAGAGAGAAAAAAAGATGATTCATTTTTTTCTTTGCAATTTCTTTTTTGTTTTTTGTTAAAATATTTTTTAGTTGTTGATAGACCTTTATTTTATTTATTTGTATGTGGTGATGAGAATCGAACCCAGTGCTTCACACATGCCAGGCAAATGCTCTACCGCTGAGCCCCAGCCCCGGCCCTTTCTTTGCAATTTCTAGATAAAAATCACAGTGTGTCCTCATTAATTGAACTCATATTTTTGAATCTGAGTAATTCTGTGATTTGTATGTTCAGCACACAATATATATATAAAATAAAATGATCATTATATTTCTGGTATTATTTTTTGCTCCCCAAAGAACTATCATAAAAATGCATATTAATGCTTGTTGTTTGATTGTTTAGAGAATATAAAGTGATCCACTCCTATTTTTCTGTATTTTATCTAGTAGATGTAGAAGACTAAAGAGTCTACTGGCTTAACAAAAAATATAGTAAGCATGACAGAAATGAAATTTAGTTACAATTTTAAAAATCTTCAAAAATTTTTTATGGAAAAATGAGTTTATAGCTTTTGAAAGCTGGAACTCTCATTCTGTAATATTGCAGTCCTTAAATGGCATGTGAATCTGGGTTATCCCCCACACAGACTCATCCTCAGAATAAAACTGAATTATATTCTAAGAATGAGGTGTGGACCTACTTTTCCCAGATAAGGTGTTTCATATTTATTTAGAAGTATTGTTTTTTTTTCTTGGAAATTTATTTTTACAGAAAACTTAACCCATATAATTTTCCTAATAACTACAGTTCTTCATTTTCTTCCTTTCAGCTATAAAACTGCCTGGTGCTTTTCTTAATTCATCTTCTCCAAGTACTAGATTAAGTCTTTTGCATGTCACACTTGAAAATGTTATTGGTGTCAAATACTCTGACCTGCTGATACCAGAATATTAAATTATTGTCTATTTTAAGTTATATATTCTGAACAGATTTCAAGTCACTATGGGCTAGTGTGTAAAGCTTGTGCTTTCAGATCTTTCTTCTAGCAGATGACACAGTGTATACACTAATATCAATCTTGTTTTGCCTTGGCTTCTTGGTATTTATGCTACACAGGAGTCTCTAGTATTGATTGCAAGTCAGATGAAGTTAGACTGATATGCTTCCTTCTGTCTTCTTTCTCAACCTGAATTATGCCAGAAATTCAAGGTTAATGAAGCAAGCTCATGATAACACACCTCTTCTGGGCATGTCTTTCACTTTGGTTAAGTAATTGAGGAAATTAGACAGGTAGAAGTAACAATGTGATGCATGCGTACACATCTTCAGGCTGAGTCCACAGAAATTATAAGAGCATATTAGGAGGAAACATTTCTGTTAAGATCACACCAGTCCACATGACACAATATTCCTTATAAACTAAAATGAGTCTTTCAGTAACATTAGGAAATTGTTCATCCAAACTTTGATTCCAATTCCTCGATGAAATAAAAAAAGACAAGGTTTGCTGCATGAACTGTTGAATTATACAGTCTTAAATATGGTCTGGAGTCAACTAATTAAGCTCACTTATTATTGATTAATAGAACCATATTTGTATAGTAGCATATAGTATTTTATGAATTCCTAAGAGTCAATGAAATCTTCTCAGAAATACAATATTCATCTGCTGCTAATAAAGATCTACCTTCCTTTATGATGTGAGCACAACTTGGCAATATTAAACAGTTTGGCAAAGAGTACACATATTCCGTGGTATGTTGTAGATTATACTTTAGGGTCACTTACTAAATTGCTATGCAACCCTGTTCAAGTTATTTAAACTCAGTGTGCCCTGGTTATCTCATATTTAATACAAAGACATTAATAGCACCCTCTACTTGAAGATAATACTGGCAAAACACTTCATCTTAAAGAGTACTTGGCATACACAGGTATTGGCTATATCCATCAACTCCACTTTTAGTAATACTTCTAGCTGAATGATTAAGGCCATATACAAATATTGGTGGCAGAGATGTTTACCACAATATTACATGCAATAGTGAAAAAAATATAAATAATATTCAAGTCATAACACTGGAATATAAATTCTTGAACTATATTCCTAAAAAGGAATCTAATACTGTCATATAAAATAGCATTATGGAAAAACTTTTGTTGACATAAAATATATTAGCATTATATAACCAAGTTAAATAAATTCAGTTAAATGACATAAGCACAGTTTTAAATACAGTAAAATTAAACTAATGTTCATAATTAAACTAAATACTGGTAAGTGTAAATAAAATGTTAAAGTTGGATTTCTCTGAATGTGGATCTATAAGTAATTTATCATTTTTATATTATCAAATTACATTTTCTATTTTGTTTTTTTCCTAAAGAAACAGGGATTTTTTTCTTAAAAATGTTATATTAATTAAAATTTTAAGTAAACCTCCCACAGATCATACAAGATAGTTTCTGATCTACTAAATTATTTCATAGAATTGTCCTTCTAAATACAAACTTTCTTTATATAAGTGATACACATTCAGCAAAATCTATGCTACTTCTAGATGAGAAAAAGCTCTTCATACTTTAATTGTAATAATGTAAAACTTTATAAGAGATCTTTTCCACATTACTAGTCTAATAGTGATAAATTATTAACCGACTATCCTTATGTCTTGAAGCAATAAAAAAATACCCTTCTTACATTACATTCAGCAATCTAGGAAAACAGAAACCTGATAAAGCCTTTAGCTGAGATTCATAAAATTGGTCCCTATTATGTAGCCTACAGTGATCATAACAATGGCCTTTTCTTGGCAGAATGAGCAATGATCTTCAAGAGTACTTGAACTTTTTCTTTTAACTTACAGATATGTATCTTTGATGATTAACTCCTGAATTTTTCATGCATCCATTGCAATGCCACAAGAAAATATTGTCTTACAAGAAATAGTTTTATGGCCTATCGAAAAATTCTGTGATGTATCTAGTAGTCAGGATTTAAGCACACATCTGTAACATCTCCAGAATAAATTGAAAGGCAATTAATACTTCATGTCATCAAAAGTATACTTGGCATTAGTTGTTTATAAAGAAAGAAAACTTATAGCATAGCTGAAAGTTAATGGCAGGGAATATAATTTAAAAAGATGATTTCATCCCAAATAACAGAAATGGAGAAGAAATCTATCTTTGAGAATTGTAATAAAGTTTAACAGCATGCCACCTCAGAAAGAGTACTAGTTGACATGATTAGCCCTTATCTGTAGCAAGGCTTATAATAATCTCAGTTTATCATTCCTTCACTTACTTATAACAGACTATTTTCAGGTTAAAAAATAAAAGAAATAGCTCAAGGTTGACTAGAATCATAGAATTCACAAGATGTCAAGAGTATAGATCTTGGCAAGAGATAAAGAGAAACTATGTTGCTGTTTTCCAACAAATGCAATTGAATAAAGCTAAAAAGCTGGAATAGGGAGAGGAATCCAAATGTTCAATGACTTCTGATGAATTTAAAGGAAAATTCGGTCCTATTGAAAATACAATATCAAGTAATTTTTTTAAAGCTAAAAATTGTTCCTGCTTAGGTTCCACCCAGTATCCACTCCAACCCCCCAAACCCCCCAAACCCCTGACTATGTTTGGCAAGCTTACAAATGCACACAGTACATTCAGATGCCAAATACCTGGAAGCACATGTCAGGCATGATTATCACAAGCCTATGCTACATGCCAATTTATCCCACAGGGGCTCTGGGATTATGTACATGTTGTTGGTCCTCAGTGCCAACAAACCATGTGTAGCTCACAAACAGTGGCAGAGCACTTTTCAGATATAATCACAACATTTCAATATAGAACATTGATTGTAGTTTTTGTACCTATTATTGCAGAAGCAGGTTTATATTTATCTAACAAAAAATTTAAAAGACAAGGAACCTCTATCTGATCATATATCATTTCTGGGACTGAGTCCCAGATATTATATACTGAAACTGAAAATCTCTTCCTAAACTGTAATTTATAGAGAGCCAATTGGGCAACATATCAACTTTTGTTTATTTACTTACTAAAAAGCATCAGGATAATTTCTACTCATGTATAAGTGATTATCATCTAATATTTAAGTACCTACTCATGGCCTTCCTATCCAAAAACATGTCTTCTTTTACAGAGGCACAGACATCTGTAAGAACTCTCCACTAGATTAAGTACTTCTTTAATGAATAAATGATTCATGAACTGCTACTGCTCCAAAAGATTTTTTTTTAAAAAATTGGATAATGTAATGAATATTTTCTTATCACTGCCTACTCTGGCTTTTGAAACTCGTATTTCATGTTTTTTCTAAACTTGCAAATTATGTAAATATAATGGGTTTCATTCGATGGATTTACATTTATGACAGTTAAGCCAAAAATTTATCAACATATTTGTAGATCTTCATTTATTAAATTTCTATTTTAATTCACAGAGTCTAAAACCAAGGTGGTTTAAATAGAAATCACCCATTTGATTCCTTCTGAAATATTTACAACAGATTTTTACTCATTTCACTTGAACATCAAAAATTTTAGTAAGGACTGAAAGTTTATAAAATATCAGAGAAAACAAAGCAAATACAACCAATCAGCAACCTCTCTCTGACACCTTAAAATTATGACTTTTAATATATAAAATAATTTTTTCCCTCACATTTTATGTACCCGAACTTGAGTTATTTACTTAAATTCTACTAGCATATAACTCTTCAACAGCTAAATGGAGAACTAAATTAGACAGGATATATGAAATAGCAAGCACATTGCAGACTTTGAGAAATGGTCATACCTTGTATTTCTCTTTTTGTTAGTACAAATTCTTATATTCTCTCCCCCAAATATACGACTTTAGATACAATGTTATATATTTTCTTGTTTGTTTTTAGATCTAGATTTGTGTTTTCTTTTGCAGATTTATTTTCCTGGATGTTAAATAATGGAGTTATTGATTAATGTATGGCCATACTTAATTTTTAAAATTGTGTTTGCTAGTTTTCATTATTAAATTTTATTTTAACATGGATAGTTCTCTTTATTATTATCATTATTTTAATTTGGGGGTTTGGCTTAACTTGTAATCAACTGCACACAATCAGATGGGCTTTTTAATAATATAAAGTCAGAATGCACCAGTTTTCATGGCTTTGAGTGTATCTAGCACCTGTGAGAAATGACACATTGAACAGCTAACGGACAATATATAACTCTAAAAATGCTGTGTAAAAGGTAACTATAAATGAAGTTGGCAAACCAACTATTGTGCAACTATCAACTATAAAAGACAACCCATATTTCTTTTCTGAAGCAAAAGTCAAGATCTAAGTATGTCATATCAGCAGATTAAAAGGATAAACAATAGTATCATTTCAACTGTCTTCAAACCTCACATTTTTCTCCTAAATAAGAATGGGTTAATAATTATGAACATTAGCTATGTGACTGCAGAGAATTTGCTTAAACTTCTTAATCTTTGTTTCCTAATCTGTAGTTTTAGCTAAGAACAACATATCATGAATCTCAACAGTTCAAGACAGCTGAATAGAGGTACCCAAACCTAACTACTCTTCTGAAAGAACCAAAGAACAGTGTACAGCTGTATTTTTAGGTGAGTGATCATGGGATAACACTGGAAATTGGCAGGAGAAAATGGAAACCTTGTCAGAGTTTCACGATATTAATACAGGCATCTGATTTTCTAGATGGAACCCCAAAAGCACAAGAAACAAAGCAAGTATTGACAAATAGGATTGCATAAAACTAAAAAGTTTCTCTGTAACAAAGGAAACAACAGAGTGAAGAGGCAATCTACAGAATGGGGAAAAAAATTCTTTGCCAACTATTCATGTGACAGAGGGTTAATATACAGAATATATAAAGAACCTAACAACAAAAAGCAAGCAAGCAAACAATCTGAATAGACAGTTCTTAAAAGGAGATACACAAATTGCCAATATCAAGCACTCAATGTCTTTAGTCATCAGGGAAATACAAATCCAAACTATAATGAGGTATCATCTCACCCCAATTAGAATTGTTATTATTAAAAACAAAAAGTAAAAGCTCAGAACAAAAATTAACAAATGCTGGCAAGGACGTGCAGAAAAACAGAAGTCTTATACACTGTTGGTGAGAATGTAAATTAGTAAAGCCACTATGGAAAACAGTATGGAAGTTCCTCAAAAACTAAAAAATAAAACTACCATTTTTAACCAGCTATCTCATCTCATTTTTGGGTATATATTCAAAGGATATGAAGTCAGCATACAAAAGAGATAATTTCGTATCCATGTTTATTACAGTACTATTCTCTCTCTCTCTCTCTCTCTCTCTCTCTCTCTCTCTCTCTCTCTCTCTCTCTCCAAGCACACACACAATGGAGTGTTATTCGGTCATACAGAAAAATGAAATTCTGTCATTGTCAGTGAAATGAATGAAACTGGAGGACATGTTGGTAAAATAAGTCAGACAAAGAAAGAGATGACATTTTTCCTCTAATATGTAGAAACTTACCAAATAAAAAAAGTAAATAGTGATTACAAGGGACTAGGAAGAGTACAGAGGGAGAAATGATGGAGGAAGAAGAGTGGGTGGATATGATCAAGGAAAACTGTATGCATGTATGTAAATTCCATACCAATCCTCACTAATGTGTAAAATTAGTAGGTGGTAATAAATACCTAAAAGTTTTACCAAACCCTAAACAAATAAAAAAGAAATTTAAATACATAGACATAACACACACCACCAAAACACAAAAAGAAAAACTCAAAAGAACAATGTATTATGCTATGTTACTTATTAAAAATGTTCCAGTACTTAGGATATTATCAATGTGTGGTGAATATTAAATGACAGGGGAAATATATGAAAATAATATAAAAATCTAGTAATATAAAATTAAAGAAAATAGCTCTTTGATTATTCTGATATCTAAAGCATGGTTTGGAAAATTGCCTGGTACAATTTCCATCTGTTTGATCACTTTCTGTATTTTAAATACATAAACCATATTCAGAAAATTTAAGAAACAATTTTGATTTATGAATATAGCTTTTATCTTCATGAAGCATTGCTTGACTCAGGATGGAGAATAACACAAATGTATTTGTTGAGATCACAAGTGTTATACTCCTTGATGGTAAGACACGCCCCATCTGAATACATGTGGAATATTCTGGTTTTCTCCTTTACTAGAAACTCTGGCATTTCACCAGAGATTGTTTGAAATTTGCAGCTTAACAACTAAGAAAAAAGTGTGACATATTCTAATATAAAAATAGTGACAATTGCTCTTTACCAAGGCTTTCATTGTGCTGGTCCTTCTCAAATATTTCACATGACACATTATCTATGGGTTCCTTTATGATTCCTTTACATTTTCCTTTTTACAGATGAGGAAACTTCGGCAATGTTTGGCAAAAGTTACAGCATCACTAAAAGATGAGATATAGAATAGAATTAGATCTAATTAATTCAAAGTCTAGTCAACCAATTCACAGGCTTCTTGCTCACTCTCTATTTTCAGCAAACTATTAGATTTCTATAATGAGAAAATGTTCTTAATTATTGGTCCTATTGAATCTATAATTTTTGTATAAATATTATATTCTTCTTCATCCTCTATTCTCCAATTAACTTTATTTACATGATTGAACACAAGTTTTAATGCAGCTTCTTTGTGGTTTTTTTTTTTTTTTTTTTTTTTTTTTTTTACATATGTGTTCTTTAGCAGGATATCCAGTATCTCACGATACATAATCTCTAGGCAAGAAGTATTGAAAACATTCAAACAACCATATGGTACCATTGCTGAGACCACAAGATATTAATAGCATACAGAGACCTAATAATCATTAATCAAAGAATGCTAATTCTTATTGAACATATAAATTATTCATATAAGTTTGTTTAGAGAAAGTGCTTTATTTGTAAATAAGAAGTTTCTATCATATAATTTTTTCTGATTATTTTGGTGGGGTTCTTTTTGGTATTAAGAATTGAACCAGGGGTGCTTACCCACTGAGCCAATCTCTAGCCCTTTTTAAAATTTATTTATTTATTTTAATTTTTATTTTGAGACAGTCTCCTTAAATTGTTTAGGGCCTTGCTAAGTTGCTGAGGCTGGAATTTGAATTTATAACCTTTCTTCCTCAGCCTCCCAAGCCACTGGGATTATAGGTGTGCACCAAAATATTTTTATGATACTATCCAAAAGCTAATGACTTTTTAGTTAGAAATTACCAGCATGATTTAAATTATAGAACCAGAACTTTTCTGACTTTAAGTAAACAAGATAAAATTGTTTGCCTTTGTTCTATTACCCTTCACTCAACAATACAGTAATTACTGAGCATCTACTACATGATTGGCATTGTTTCAACTTATACTTTCTTAGTATATTTTAATAATAAATAAATTAAAGGTAACAATTCAATTTATGAGTAAATGTTAACTGGACATCTGAAAGAAAAAAACTTGGGCCAATTAGATATAGAAATATAACATTTCTATGGGGAAAAATGTATATGGTTATCAATTATATGACAATTTTTATAATGCATTAAAATTACACTTATTGAATTATTGTGTTTTGGGGGGAATTATTCCAAATATCCCTGTGTTCTCTGTTTATATTGTCATTAAGACCTAAAAGTAATAAATATTCATAACAATAACTAAATATAAACAGTACACTAAAATTCTGCACTGTTCTAAAATATCAGCAGCCGCTTATAAGGTAAGTAAATGTTGCATTCTGGAAAATAAAAAATAAAAACAGTAATTGCCCAAGCTAATTACTAAACTAAACTGCTAAAACTCTGATTGTGTGTTGGAAAGGAAATATTTCTCTTACACTCCCAGGTGTTTATTTATCATCTTAATATTAAACTCAACAGTGAACACAACAAAAGATTAAATAATTTAAAAAACCTTCAAGCAGTATTCACCAAACTTCATATTAACCTCATTAAAATTATCAAAAGTTACTTTACATAACTACAATATGATATTGCTTAAGGAACAAATATATACAGGAAATTGTTTTTACTGATAATTATGGATGTTTAGGACATCATGATTTTTGCAGTGTTTTCACAATTGCATAATTCATCTCCCCAAATATAGTGAATCTATAAGCTCACTGAAGTTAGACATAATGGATAATATTAATTATCTCTCACCTTATCCCACCTACATATGAGTTTGGGGCTTATTACTATATCCCCGTTGAGCTGCACTTTTCCTACTTTAATGTATCAGATAGTATAGCAGATAACTGTAGCGATTATTTAGCTGCTCAGCCATGTTGACAAGGGGTTTGACTAATTAATGGTACACGGATAGCAGAGACAAATGCATATTCTTGGAGGCCTCTTTCCTCTACCTTTGGGGATCAGCAAGAAGCCAGTAGAAGGTTAGACTGGTTTACTGGAAAACTAGCTGGTACCAGAGGTTGAACACCAGAGCTCAGTCTTTTATCAAGATTCCTTACTAAGAAAGGTCTAGTCATTTCACCTTTTCTGATGTTCTATCCCTGCCAATTCTCTTGTTAGCAATTTCCTCAGAAACTCTTTCCTTAGTGCATCCAGTACAGCCATAGCTAGTTTAAGTATCTCTGGTCAAATGAGATCCCATGGATATCATGTACTCTGATATTTCTCTGCTTATAAGTTTTCCTTCAACATTTCTATATTGCATGTATGCCATATTGGCCTTGAAAGAGTTGTTTGTGTATCTGTGCCTTGTTTCCATGACAAAAATGTGAAGGCCTATTGCTACAAACTTAATCTGAGGGAATACCTCCACTCATTTAATGAAAAAGTACAAAGGAACAGTCTTAACTATCCAATACCAGAATATAGTCTGTTTTCTAAAGCGTTTCGGATACGCAGGAAGGGTAGGATGGAGTAGAGATAGCTTGATGAAGTTTTTCCAAACACCACAATAGTATTTTATTAAGAACATATGAAGAGCTCTTTTGAAAACATTTCTATTGATGCCTTTAAGTGAGAAAAGTACCATTTGAAAATTCAAGCAAACATAAGTCTCCCAAATTCAAGAGAGAATGTAAATTTGCTAACACAGCTTGGTAAGAATTTCCTTTAAATGATTTACCCATTTATTTTAAATTGACACATAAAATGGTACGCATTTATGAGGTACTATGTGACATTTTGATATATGTATACATTGAATAATATTCAAGTCAGGAGAAACATATCTACCTCCTCTATCATATATCATTTCGTGTGATAAAAATATTTGAAATACTTTCCTCTAGATTTTTGTTTTAAATACACAGTACTGTACACTAACACAAAAAAATTTTTTTTCTAATTATAACTTAGTGCCCATTGATCAATCTTTCTTCGTCTTTCCCTGTACATTTTTCTCTCCAGTCTCCGATAATCACTAATCTACTCTGAACGTCAATATTCTTAGATTTCACATATGAGTAAGAACATGTTCTACTCATTTTCCTTTTCCTGGCTTATTTTAGTTAACATAATGATATCTAGTTGCATTTATGTTGTCACAAATGACAAGATTTCATTCTTTCATGGCTCAATAACACTCCACTGTGTAAATATGCCACATTTTCTCCATATATCCATTCATGTACCCGTCCATACATCAGTTGATAGACTCTTATGTTGACCATTTTCTTGTTATTGTAATTAGTGATGCAACATGGGGATTCAACTGTCTCATTCATAGACTAATTTCATTTCCTTTAGATATACACTTAGAAGTTGGGTTGCTGGAACATACAATAGTTAATTTTGTTGTTGTTTTGAAGAAATATCATGCTGTTTTCAATAATAATTCTTTGCATGTGGATATGCTATTTTTTCAGTGCCATTTTTGGAGAAATTGTCCTTTTTCTAGCATGTGATTTTTTACCTTGTTTAAGGTAGGTGACCCCAGATGCATGCAGGCTTCCTACTCCATTGTTCTATTAGTCTATTTCTATGGCAGTAGCATGCTGTTATGATGAGTATAATTTTATATTATCATAGTATATCATAGTATAATGCCTCTTGCTTTGTTTATTTTCCTCGAGATATTTTTCGTTATTTATTTTGCTTTTGTTTTTGTTTTTGGTATTTTTGTTGTTGATATTGTTTTGTGGTTCCATTTGAACTTTAGAATTATAGTCTAGTTCTAGGAAAAGGCCATGGGAATTTTGATATGAATGGCATCAACTCTGTAGATCACTTTGGGCAATATGGACTTTTTAACAATATTGATTTTTCTGATCCATGAACACAGAATGTCTTTTCCATCAATTTCTTTTATCAGTATTTTGTAGTTTACATTGTAGAAACTGTTCACCTTTTTGGTTAAATTTTTTCTTACATGTTTTATTTTTATTTTATTTATAGCTATTATAAATGGGACTAATGACTTGATTTCTTAGATAATTTACTATTAACATATATAAACTTTATTAGTTTTTATGTGTTGATCATGTATCCTAAAACTTTGTTGAATTCACCTATTAGTTCTAATTATTATTAATTTTTTTAGTGAAATCTTGGCTATTTTCTACATGCAAGATCATATCACCTGCAATTAGAGACAATTTGACTTTCTATTTTTCATTTTGAATATTTTTATTTCTTATTCTTGCTTTATTGTTCTGGACCTCAAATTATTATGTTGGTGAAAGCAAGAATCCTTGATTTGTTTCAGATCTTAGAAAGTTTTCAACTTTTCCCCATTCACCATGATACTATGTGAGAGTTTATTATATATGGCCATCATTATGATAAGTTCTGTTCCTTTTACATCTGACACTTTCAGAGATTTTATCATGAAGGAATGTTGAATTTTATCAAATGCTTTTAAAAGATCTATTGAGATGATCATATGGATTTTGTCTTACATTCAGTTAATGCAGTATATCATATGCACTGATTTGAATGTGTTGAAGCATCCTTGCATTCTTTGAGTGAATCCACTTGATAACAGTAATTTTTAAATGTATTCTTGAATTTGGTTTGCTAATATTTTGTTGATTTTTGTATCTAAGTTTATCACAGATATCAGAATATAACTTATTTATTTAGTCCTTGTCTGGGTTTAGTTTCAATAGTGCTGGCTGTATAGAATAGGTTTGGAAGAATACCATCCTCTTCAATTTTTGTGATAATCTATAAAGAATTAATATTAGTTCTTCTTTAAATGTTTAGTAAAATTCAGCAATAAAGCCATCTGGTATTGGACCTTTCCTTGATGAGAAACTTCATTATTATTGACTTAATCTTATTGGTCATTGTTGATCTGTTCAGTTTTTCCATTATTTCATGATTCAATCTTGACAAAGTGTAATATGTCCAGAAATTTGTCCACTTCTAGGTTACCAAATTTGTTGCCATATCATTGTTCACAGTAACGCTTAATATCCTTTGTATTTTTTTTTGCATCAGCTGTAACCTCTCCATTTCTTCTCTGATTTATTTCAGTCTTCTCTTTTTTCTTAGTCTAGCTAAGGGTTTGTTGGTTTTGTCTATCTTTTTGAAAAACCATCTCTTCAGTTCATTAGTATTTTGTGTTCTTTTAAGTCTCTAGTTCTTTTATTTGGCACTATGATCTCTGTTATTTCTTTTCTTCTGCTAATTTTGTTTCTTGTTTTACTAGTTCCTTGATTTGAAATGTACACTTGCTCATTTGAGTTTTTCTACTTTTTGATGTTAGTGCTGATTGCTATTCATTTCCTCTTAGAACTGCTTTTGTTGTACCCCAATAGTTTGGTATGTTTTATTTGTGTTTCAAGAATTTAACATTTTTTCTTCTTAATTTATTCTTTTTTTGAGTATTTATTTATTTATAATATGATAGTAGAATTTATTTTGACGATATATATATATATATATATATATATATATATATATATATATATATATATATAAAGTATAACTTCTCATTCTTCTGATTGTACATGATATAGAATTACCTTGGTTTTGTAATCATATATGTACATAGGATAGTAATATCTGATTCATTTTTCTATCTTTCCTATTCTCATTACCCCTCCTTTCCCTTCCTTTATCTAACTCTAAGTACTTCTATTCTTCCCTATCTCCCCCACCCCCATTGTAAATTAGTATCCACATATCAGAGGAAACATTAGGACTTTGGTTTTTTGTTTGTTTTTTGAGGATTGGCTTATTTCACTTTTCACTTAGCCTGATATTCTCCAGTTCTATCCATTTACTACCAAATGCCATAATGTTATTCTTTATGGCTGAGTAATAGGGGTGTCTGTCTCTGTATTTAGGTATATTAGCATTTGCTTTATGTATTCAGGAACTTTAACATTGGGTACATATATACTTAAAATTATTATTTCTTTCTGCTGAATTGACTACTTTATCATTATATATTAAACTTTCCTTTCTCTTTTTTCCTTATTTAAAGTCCATTTTATGTAATATAACTATGAATACTCCTGCTTTCCTCTGAAGTCCATTTTCATGGAATATCTTTTGCCATCCTTTCATTTTACTTCAGTAAATGTTCTTATAGATAAAGTGATTTTCTAAGAAGGAGTATGTAGTTGAGTTTATTTTTTTTTTAATTTTTTAATCTATTTAGTAATCCTTATCTGTTATTTGGAGAATCCAATCCATTTATATTTAAAATTATTTATCCATAAATAAATTTTTACTACTACCACTTTGTTATTTGATTTTTAGTTGTATTGTAGATCTTCATTTTTTATCTTCTTTTAGTGTCTTTATTTGTGTTTAAGTAATTTCACCTAGCACTATATTTTGGTTCTTTAATTATTATTTCTAATGTTTCTATTATAGATTTGTGGTTACCATGAGGATTATAAAAACAGTCTTTTCATTACCATTTTCAAATGACAACTGATTTACATTGAACATAAAGACAGGAAAAAGATAAAAAGGAGAAAAATACTAATAATGTACTCTACACTTTTTTACTCCATTTCTTCTCAAATTTTAAATTTTTGCAACTCAATTTTACTATTTCCTATGTCTTAACATATTAATGTAATCATTATTTTTAATTGTTCTGAATTTTAACTCTCATATCTATAAATGTGTTTTCAGTAGTAAACCACTCTGCATTCCTCTGTATTGTGCCAGCGAGTTTTATACTTCCTGATGTTTTTTTCTTACTCGTTAGCATCTCTTTCTTTCAGTTTGAAGAATTCCCTTTAGCATTTCTTGTAAGACAGGTCTAGTGGTGGTTAATTCTCTCAGCTCTTGTTTGTTTGGAATTTTTTTTTTATCTATCCTTCAGTTCTAAAGCATAGTTTTGCTAGTACAGTATTCTTGATTGGCAGGTTTTTCTATTTTTTCCCCATTAGAACTGTGAAAATCTCATGTTATTCCCTGCCTTGCCTCTAAGGTTTCTGCTGAGAAGTCTGCTGTCAGGCAAATTGGAAAACTTTTATGTGTTATGTATTTCTTTTATCTTGGTGATATGAGAATCCTCTTTGTCTTTAACTTTTGAGAGCTTGATTAAAATACACTTTAGCATACACTTGGTCAAGTTGAATTTGACTAGTGACTTTTGATCTTTCCTGCACCTAGATACTTATATCCTTCTCTAGGCTTAGGGAATTTTTTGTTAACTCTTCAAATAAGCCTTCTACATTTAGTCCCTCTTTAACCCTAATAACCTGAACATTTCCTTTTCTAATACTGATCTAAACTCACTATGTGCTTTCTTCATTCCTTCTTTTGTTTTGTTTGGTTTTGTTTGGTTTCTTCTCTGGCAAGATGTATTTTCAAATATCCTGTCTTTGAGCACAATTATTTTATTTGATACTTTCTAACATGTTTTAAGTTTTGTTTAATATAGTTTTAGCTCAAGGATTTCTTTGTTATTTTTAAAATTTTTGATCTATTAAGTTTCTGAATTGTTTTTGTTAGAGTACTGAATAGTTTCTCAGTGTCTTCTTAAATTTCCTAAAATTTCCTTAAAACAGTTATTTTGAATTTTCCAAGAGTTTACACATATCCATTTCCACATATAATTGGTCTTTAACACCTTATTTTTTTTTTGTTAGTTGAGGTTATAGTTCCCTGAAATTGCTTCATACTTGTTGGCATTTCACATTTTCCACACATGAAGCATCAGGTATTTATTCCCATCTTCTTAAACTGGATTGTTTGTGCACATCCTTCTAGAAATTCTAAGCAAGTTTCTGTGTTTGTAGTCATTTTGCCATTTTAGCACTTCAGAGGACCCTGTCTAGATTTCCATGAAACCATTGTTCATGCATTGTCACTCTTTCAGCACTAGATTTCACCTCTCTAGCCCAATATTGTTCTACTTTCTGCAGATGAAGTATTGTTCAGAATTAATGGTGGGGTATTGCTTAGAAAGGATAGTTCATCCCTACAAACTTTCTCCTTGGGCCAGAGCAGGCCAAGATGCTAGATCAGTCATCACTGGCCTGGGTTCAGGAGCCGTTGTATTCTGCCAGGGTTTGCATTTCACCATGAAGGGACCAGCTCCAGGCTTCTAGGCAATGACTTGGTGCTTACTTCCCTTTTCATCTCCTACGTGGGCAATTATTCTCTTCATGTTGAGCTGCCTGGGAAATTCTGTAGCCATCAATGCTATAGCACTGGGCCACACCTAGGGACAATAACCTGCAGCATGGCATTGGGGTAGGACCTGCTATGACCTGCGAGCTACTGTGGTGCGTGATACCACTGCACCCAGATATAGGTAATGTTGGCCAGAACAGGAGTCCACTCGGCACTGAGGTGGGTTCAGTGGCTTCATTCTTGGGCACTGGCCTGGAAACAATAGCTCTTGTGATCTGCCCAGCCTGGCACTTGTTCCAAGAAAAAGTCCTGGCCTTACTCTCCCATCTTACCCATCAGTGGTGATACTTCCTATGTTCTGTGTTTACCTAAGTTAGAAGAGGAATGGTAGCAGCAGTCCTTTAGTGAAATGGCTAACAGAGACTCAGAGGCTCAGTCCAAGACACTGGAAGTAGGTAGAAGCTGTGGGGCTCTGTCTAGTTCTGGGTTTCACCATAGCAGGCCTGATACTAGATTTAAGTCTAAGATTGGCCATCATTGTCCCTCCTTCCCTCAAGCTGTGTCTCTTTCCATGCTGTGTTACTTGGAGTTGGACATGAGATAATATGGGTAACTTTTCTGCCTACCTTCTTCAATGCATCTTTTATTGTCATTATGGTAAAATTATGTATTTTGGTTTCTCATTTGATTTCCTTAACTCTTGTGGACCATGGTTTGATGCATGAGTAGCTATTTAAACTGGTACCTCTGTGGGGAGGCAAATCATTGGAGGACATCTTACTCACTGTCATCTTGCTCCTACTCCCCAACATTTTTATATAGCTTAGCAGAACATGCTATCTACAAATCTTTTGCAGTCTTTTCTCACTGAATATGTTGTAAACATGACTCTCCTCTTTTCATAAACTATATATATATATATATATATATATATATATATATATATATATATAATCTTATTATATAGATAATACTTAGCATATATATCTCCTATTGCTCAAAAGTGTTAATATAGTCTAGCACCACCACTAATTATTTCTGACATTTTAATCTACAGAATCATCAACAAAATTCTCATTTTGTTTCTTATTCCTCCTATAATTTAAATGAACTGTATTTGACAAATAAGTGGGTTGATTGAAAGATGACATTATCCCTTCATTGAGCATTTATACAGGAAGACACAGGTTATTTAGCTCTTCAATAAAGGAAAATATATGGTTTTGGTTGTTGATTTCTGAGGACAAAGGCCACTGTACAACTTCAGTACAAACTGTTATAGGTATCTGACAAGGGAGTCAATATTCTCACCTGATGCTGCACTCTCTTGGAATGAGTTCCAATATGACATTTATAATATAGAAATTGAATAAATCTATTTATCATTTATTTTTTTTATTTTTTTTTCAGGAAGAGGGTTATTTAATTGATTATTAATATAAGCAATTCACAACAAAACAGACAACAGTATCTGTTTTAGTCAACAGAAGAAATCAGATATTTTCCTATCAAATTATTGTTGGCACAGATTTTTTTTTCAATTTTTTTTTATTTTTAATTTTTTATTGTGGGTTGTTCAAAACATTACGAATTTCTTGACATATCATATTCCACACTTTGATTCAAGTGGGTTATGAACTCCCACCTTCACCCCATACACAGATTGCAGAATCACATCAGTTACACATCCATTGATTTACATATTGCCATACTAGTGTCTGTTGTGCTCCGCTGCCTTTCCCATCCTCCACCCTCCCCCCTCCCCACCTCTCCCCTCCTCTCTCTCTACCCCCTCCACTGTATAACCCTGAGGGTCTCCTTCCATTTCCATGCAATTTCCCTTCTCTCTCCCTTTCCCTCCCACCTCTCATCCCTGTTAAATGTTAATCTTCTTCTCCTGCTCTTTGTCCCTACTCTGATCTTAGTTACTCTCCTTATATCAAAGAAGACATTTGGCATTTGTTTTTTAGGGATTGGCTAGCTTCACTTAGCATAATCTGCTCTAATGCCATCCATTTCCCTGCAAATTCTATGATTTTGTCATTTTTTAATGCAGAGTAATACTCCATTATGTATAAATGCCACATTTTTTTTATCCATTCGTCTATTGAAGGGCATCTAGGTTGGTTCCACAGTCTTGCTATTGTGAACTGTACTGCTATGAACATCGATGTAGCAGTGTCCCTGTAGCATGCTCCTTTTAGGTCTTTAGGGAATAGACCAAGAAGGGGAATAGCTGGGTCAAATGGTGGCTCCATTCCCAGCTTTCCAAGAAATCTCCATACTGCTTTCCAAATTGGCTGCACCAATCTGCAGTCCCACCAGCAATGTACAAGTGTACCCTTTTCCCCACATCCTCGCCAGCACTTGTTGTTGTTTGACTTCATAATGGCTGCCAATCTTACTGGAGTGAGATGGTATCTTAGGGTGGTTTTGATTTGCATTTCTCTGACAGCTAGAGATGTTGAGCATTTTTTCATGTACTTGTTGATTGACTGTATGTCCTCCTCTTAGAAGTGTCTGTTCAGGTCCTTGGCCCATTTGTTGATTGGGTTGTTTGTTCTCTTATTGTCTAATTTTTGGAGTTCTTTGTATACTCTGGATATTAGGGCTCTATCTGAAGTGTGAGGAGTAAAGATTTGTTCCCAGGGTGTAGGCTCCCTATTTACCTCTCTTATTGTTTCTTTTGCTGAGAAAAAACTTTTTAGTTTGAGTAAGTCCCATTTGTTGATTCTAGTTATTAACTTTTGTGCTATGGGTGTCCTATTGAGGAATTTGGAGCCCGACCCCACAGTATGTAGATCGTAGACAACTTTTTCTTCTATCAGACGGCGCGTCTCTGATTTGATATCAAGCTCCTTGATCCAATTAGAATTCACTTTTGTGCATGGCGAGAGAAAGGGATTCAGTTTCATTTTGTTGCATATGGATTTCCAGTTTTCCCAGCACCATTTGTTGAAGATGCTATCCTTCCTCCATTGCATGCTTTTAGCCCCTTTATCAAATATAAGATAGTTGTAGTTTTGTGGAATGGTCTCTGTGTCCTCTATTCTGTACCATTGGTCCACCCGCCTGTTTTCGTACCAGTACCATGCTGTTTTTGTTACTATTGCTCTGGAGTATAGTTTGAAGTCTGGTATCGCTATACCGCCTGATTCACACTTCCTGCTTAGCATTGTTTTTGCTATTCTGGGTCTTTTATTTTTCCATATGAATTTCATGATTGCTTTCTCTATTTCTACAAGAAATGCCGTTGGGATTTTGATTGGCATTGCATTAAACCTATAGAGAACTTTTGGTAATATCACCATTTTGATGATGTTAGTTCTGCCTATCCATGAACAGGGTATATTTTTCCATCTTCTAAGATCTTCTTCTATTTCTCTCTTTAGGGTTCTGTAGTTTTCATTGTATAAGTCTTTCACCTCTTTTGTTAGGTTGATTCCCAAGTATTTTATTTTTTTTGAAGATATTTTGAATGGAGTGGTTGTCCTTATTTCCATTTCAGAGGATTTGTCGCTGATATACAGGAATGCCTTTGATTTATGCGTGTTGATTTTATATCCTGCCACTTTGCTGAATTCATTTATTAGCTCTAATAGTTTCTTTGTAGAGCCTTTTGGGTCTGCTAGGTATAGAATCATATCATCAGCAAATAGTGATAATTTAAGTTCTTCTTTTCCTATTTTTATGCCTTTAATTTCTTTCGTCTGTCTAATTGCTCTGGCCAGTGTTTCGAGAACTATGTTGAACAGAAGTGGAGAGAGAGGGCATCCCTGTCTTGTTCCAGATTTTAGAGGGAATGCCTTCAATTTTTCTCCATTCAGAATGATGCTAGCCTGAGGCTTAGCATAGATTGCTTTTACAATATTGAGGTATGTTCCTGTTATCCCTAGTTTTTCTAGAGTTTTGAACATAAAGGGATGCTGTACTTTGTCGAATGCTTTTTCCGCATCTATCGAGATGATCATATGGTTCTTATTTTTAAGTCTATTGATGTGGTGAATAACATTTATTGATTTCCGTATATTGAACCAGCCTTGCATCCCAGGGATGAATCCTACTTGATCATGGTGCACAATTTTTTTGATATGTTTTTGTATCCGATTCGCCAGAATTTTATTGAGGATTTTTGCATCTAGGTTCATTAGAGATATTGGTCTGTAGTTTTCTTTCTTTGAAGTGTCTCTGTCTGGTTTAGGTATCAGGGTGATGTTGGCCTCACAGAATGAATTTGGAAGTTTTCCCTCCTTTTCTATTTCCTGAAGTAGCTTGAAAAGTATTGGTATTAGTTCTTCTTTAAAGGTTTTGTAAAATTCTGCTGTATACCCATCCGGTCCTGGGCTTTTCTTAGTTGGTAATCTTTTTATGGTTTCTTCTATTTCCTCAATTGATATTGGTCTGTTTAGGTTGTCTATATCCTCCTGACTCAATCTGGGCAGATCATATGACTTAAGAAATTTATCTATGCCTTCACTATCTTCTAATTTATTGGAGTATAAGGATTCAAAATAGTTTTTGATTATCTTCTGTATTTCTGAAGTGTCTGTTGTGATATTGCCTTTTTCATACCGTATGCTAGTAATTTGAGTTCTCTCTCTTCTTCTCTTCGCTAGCATCGCTAAGGGTCTGTCGATTTTGTTTATTTTTTCAAAGAACCAACTTTTAGTTTTGTCAATTTTTTCAATTGTTTCTTTTGTTTCGATTTCATTAATTTCAGCTCTGATTTTAATTATTTCTTGCCTTCTACTTCTTTTGCTGTTGTTTTGCTCTTCTTTTTCAAGGATTTTGAGATGAAGTATGAGATCATTTATTTGTTGGTTTTTTCTTTTTTTAAGGAATGAACTCAACGCAATGAATTTTCCTCTTAGAACTGCTTTCATTGTGTCCCATAGATTCCGATATGTTGTGTCTGTGTTTTCATTTATCTCTAAGAATTTTTTAATTTCCTCCTTGATGTCTTCTATAACCCATTGATCATTCAGTAACCAATTGTTCATTCTCCAAGTGATGTATGCTTTTTCCTTCCTTCTTTTATCGTTGATTTTCAGTTTCATTCCATTATGATCAGATAAGATGCATGGTATTATCTCTACTCCTTTATATTGTCTAAGAGTTGCCCTGTGACATAATATATGATCTATTTTTGAGAAGGATCCATGTGCTGCTGAGAAAAAAGTGTAACTGCTTGATGTTGGGTGGTATACTCTATATATGTCAATTAGGTCTAGGTTATTAATACTGTTATTGAGTTCTATAGTTTCCTTATTCAACTTTTGTTTGGAAGATCTGTCCAGTGGTGAGAGAGGTGTGTTGAAGTCTCCCATGATTATGGTATGGTGGTCTATTAGACTCTTGAACTTGAGAAGAGTTTGTTTGACGAACATAGCTGCACCATTGTTTGGGGCATAAATATTTATGATTGTTATGTCTTGTTGGTGTATGGTTCCCTTAAGCAGTATGTAGTGTCCCTCTTTATCCCTTTTGATTAACTTTGGCTTGAAATCTATTTTATTTGATACGAGTATGGACACTCCTGCATGTTTCCGAAGTCCATATGAGTGATATGATTTTTCCCAACCTTTCACCTTCAGCCTATGTATGTCTTTTCCTATCAAATGCGTCTCCTGTAGGCAGCATATTGTTGGGTCTTGTTTTGTGATCCATTCTACTAGCCTGTGTCTCTTAATTGGTGAGTTTAAGCCATTAACATTTAGGGTTATTATTGAGATATGGGTTGTTGTTCCAGCCATATTTGTTTATTTCTGTTACTAAACATGGTTTGTTTTCCTCTTTGATTATTTTCCCCCCCTTTACTGTCCTACCTCCCACTGTTGGTTTTCATTGTTATTTTCCATTTCCTCTTCCTGTAATGCTTTGGCGAGGATATTTTGAAGAGATGGTTTTCTAGCTGCGAATTCTTTAAACTTTTGTTTATCGTGGAAGGTCTTAATTTCATCTTCCATCCTGAAGCTTAATTTCGCTGGATACACAATTCTTGGTTGGAACCCATTTTCTTTCAGTGTTTGAAATATGTTATTCCAGGATCTTCTAGCTTTCAGAGTCTGTGTTGAAAGATCAGCTGTTATCCTGATTGGCTTACCCATAAATGTAATCTGCTTCCTTTCTCTTGTAGCTTTTAAAATTCTCTCCTTATTCTGTATGTTGGGCATCTTCATTATAATGTGTCTAGGTGTGGATCTCTTATGATTTTGCACATTCGGCGTCCTGTAGGCTTCTAGGATTTGGGATTCTGTCTCATTCTTCAAATCTGGGAAGTTTTCTCATATTATTTCATTGAATAGACTGCTCATTCCTTTGGTTTGGAGCTCTGTACCTTCCTGTATCCCAATGACTCTTAAGTTTGGTCTCTTAATGTTATCCCATATTTCTTGGATGTTCTGCTCATGGTTTCTTAACAGTCTTGCTGAGCTGTCTATGTTCTTTTCCAGTTGAAATACTTTGTCTTCATTGTCTGATGTTCTATCTTCTAAGTGTTCTACTCTGCTGGTAGTATTCTCCATTGAGTTTTTAAGTTGGTTTATTGCTTCCTGCATTTCTAGGATTTCTGTTTGTTTGTTTTTTATAACCTCTATCTCCCTGTATAGTTGATCCTTTGCTTCCTGGATTTGTTTGCGTAATTCGTTGTTGAAGTGATCTTTCATTGTCTGATTTTGCTGTTTAATGTCTTCCTTGATACTCCAGATCATCTGAAGCATGTATATCCTGAATTCTTTATCTGACATTCCATCTGCTGCAGCTGTTA
This sequence comes from Marmota flaviventris, assembly GCF_047511675.1. Classification (NCBI taxonomy): domain Eukaryota; kingdom Metazoa; phylum Chordata; class Mammalia; order Rodentia; family Sciuridae; genus Marmota; species Marmota flaviventris. The sequence goes on from NC_092504.1 coordinate 100,153,590, forward strand.
CCTCTTCTAGGGTTGTGTTGACCTGCATTGCTTGTGGTCCTTTCTTTCCTTGTCTTTTCATACTGCTTGCGTATCTTTCCTGCAGGCGCGGGCGGCGGCTCTGCTCTCTCCTTATTCCAATTGGGGTGTCGTGGCTACCACGCCGGCAGGTCACTGGGCCTGTTCTGGGCGCTGGCGGCGGCTCTGTTCTGCCCCTACTCCAATTGGGGTGACGAGTGTACCACGCCGGCAGGCCACCGGGCCTGATCCGCCGGTCGGTTGCAGGTTTGCCTACCCTGCTGGCGCGGGCGGCGGCTCTACTCTGCCCCTACTCCAAATGGGGTGACGTGTCTGTCGTACCGGCAGGCCACTGGGCCTCTCCCGCTGGTCGGTCGCAGATCTGCCCACCTTTCGGGCACGGGTGGAGGCTCTGCTCTGCCCCTACTCCAATTGGGGTGTCGTGACTACCCCGCCTGCAGGACGCTGGGCCTGTTCCTGGCATGGGCGGCGACTCTGCTCTGCCCCTACTCCAATTAGGGTGGTGTGTGTACCACGCCGGCAGGCTCCTGGGCCTGATCCGCTGGTCTGTTGCAGGTCTGCCTACCTTGGAGGCGCGGGCTGCGGATCTGCCCTGCCCCTCTTACCACGCCTGCGGACCCCTGGGCCTGATCTGCAGGTTGGTCACAGGTCTGCTCACCCTGCAGGCACAGGTGGCGGTTCCGCTCTGCCCCCACTCCAATTGGGGTCACGTGACCACCACACCGGCAGGGCCTGATCCAGGCATGGGAGAAGGATCTGCTCTGCCCCTACTCCAGTTGGGGTGACGTGTGTACCACACTGGCAGGCCACTGGGCCTGACCCACCAGGCTGTCACAGGTCTGTTTACCTTGCAAGTACGAACAGTGGCTCTGCCCTGCCCCTCCTACCACGCCCATGTACCACTGGGTCGCGGGTCTGCCCACCTTGCGGGTGCGGGTGGCGGCTCCGCTCCGCCCCCTCTCCAATTGGGGTCACGCGGTCACCACGCTGGCGAGCCGCTGGGCCTGCTCCGGGCACTGGTGGTGGCCCGGCTCCTCCCCTCTGGCTCGACGACAAATTGAGGAGACTCGGGTGTCTGTGCCTCACCCCCCCTACCAGGAGACCAACTGTTTATGTCGCCGCTGGTATTGATGAAGTTCACGTACACACACAGTTGAAACAATGACATTATTTTCTAAGGATAATTAGAGTACTACAAATAAAGCATTAAAAAATTGTCCCAAATCTCATTTTAATGTTTATTCATTCTAGAATTTCCCTGGAGTTGGAAAATTTCCACTGGCTTACCTAACAACAAAATAAATCCCTATAAATATAAACATTTCCATGAGAGTGGCAGTTTCATAGACAATCCCAGGATGGTCATTTAGTGTAGTGGTTAGGTATAAAATATGGAGAAAGTCAGGTTTGGCCCCATCTCCTCTATCTAAAAATTCTGTGCTCCTGGGCAAGTTCCTTATCCTGGTGTAACTTCATCTTACTCCTCAACAAAATGGGGAGAGGGAATTTCTACCACAAGTGGTTGTTATGAGAATTAAAAGGGAATATAAGGGCTCAAAGTACATGAACTAGTTATATTGTTTAATTTAATTTTTGAAAGTTTCTTCCAGCTACCTCTTAAAAGATAAACATTGGCAAAACCAAAATTTGCCTAAAGCAACTTTTTAACCCAGTCATGTTTCAAGCAAATAAGCACACTGTTCATTTACAACATTTTACTTAATGTAAAATTTATTTATTAAATCAGAAAATTTTACTTTGTGAAATTTAAAGAGAAAAGCAACTTTTATGGCATATTTTATTTCAGTATCTACTGTTTATTTGTTCTACTTTCTTAGAATTTAACAGGTTGGGAAAGGATGATAAAAGATGGAGAAACAGTTTCTCTAATTCTGTTATTCAAGTAAGAGTTCTGCAATGCGTGACAGAAATAAAATAATTATGTGTATGTTGTCTGTATTCTAGAGGATAATGTAAGTATGTTATTTAGCATAGAGGTAATGGCAAGCTGAAGATTTCCAATTATATCCAAAATGCTGACAAACCAATTATGTTACCTCATACATGTCATTAGATAGATTTGTGCTTGACTAAATAGCATAGAGGCATCTTCACATGTCTTACGAAATGTACCTTCAATTAATGGCACTATACACAATCTGTTGACGAGTATTCTTGAGAAGAAATCACTATTTTTTCACATACATGTGCTTGGTAAATTATGCTCTAAATGAACTCAGACCAAAGCAATTACTAATCAGAAGAATCTTTCTTAGAATCAAAAAATTAAATGAGTTCTAATCCTTTACTATCATGTATTGAAAGTTATAGAATGTTTGTCTTTCTGCCTGGAGTATATAATTAGGATTTCTGTATACATAAAAAGTGTCTTTCACTAGTACTCTATTCTCTAAGTTTCCTCATTTTTTGAGATTTTTTTTCATATGTATTACAGAATAGATGGGTTATCTTTTTATGTTAGTTTTTCAGTCATTTATATGTGAATTTCAGATTACTATTTTTACTTTAAAGCTAATCAATAAACAATAAAATTTATTACTCCTATGTTTGAACCCAAAAGACAAAATGTGAAGATCAAAGACAGCATTTCTCCCTCTGGAATGCAAATGCTCACTTGGGTGCTCTCTGATACACACCCTAGCTCTTGCTGTCTCTGTTCTGATAATTAGTACCTCTAAATAATCAATACACTCTGAGACTGAGGGATTCTTCCATGTTAGGGAAATTCTTTACAGCAGAAGGGGAAAAGAGAATAAAAATTTTTGAAACTATGATGAGATTAAATCAGGGCCTTTCTCTTACTATGCTGATCTAAGAAATTTCATTGCTGCCAAGTTATAGAAACCAAATCTCAGACAAGACAGTTACCCTGAACCATAAACTCAGAGCCAAAGCTTTGAAGTTTTTATTATTATTGTTGTTGTTGTTAATGGAAGTATTTTCTGAAGGGAATCTGTAATTGTTTGAAATATTTATGTCTCAAGCAAAAGACTCTCTCTCTCTCTCTCTCTCTCTCTCTCTCTATATATATATATATATATATATATATATATATAATGGGGAGAGGGAAATATATATATATATATATATATATATATATATATATATATATATATAAATTTATTACTCCTATGTTTAAAATATATGTTTGAAATTTTATATATATATATATATATATATATATATATATATATATATATATATAATCTGAAAGAGAGAGAGAGAGGGAGAGAGAAAATTTTCCCCTTGAGAATATAAACTTGTTTCTCTTTAACCAAATGAATGCAGAGGTGAACATTCCACATCAATATTGTCAGAATGAGGGAAAGTGGGACTAAATTCTTCTTCATTATTAGTATTTGAGACCAAGAACTCATAACTTAATTCTAACTCACTAGAACAGATCATGGTACATCTTTATTAATTGTGAGGTTGTGATTTCTGTGTAAAAATTTTCATGCTGTTAGTTGAAATAAAATTATTTCCCTTCTGTTTTCTTTTCAACAATGATAAATTAATTTTCTTAAATGGTTTGGAATAAAAAGAAATTCCAATGTAGTACTTTAAATAAAAATCAATCAATAAATTTTGTCAATTGATAAACTATTATATAGAAGTTAAATGGAATGCACTTATACATTGTGCATTGTCACAAATTTCTTCATTAGGAAACACCTTATCAACAGCTGTCCCTTGGTATCCATGGAGGATTTGTCATGGTATTCCCCCCTCCATGGATACCAAAATTCAAATATGCTCACTTTGCTTATATAAAATGGCATATGACCAGTGCATACAACCTATGTATCTCTTCTAATATATTTTAAATCATTGCTAGATTACTTGAAATGACTGATACACTACAAACGCCATGTAAACAGATACTATATTATATTTTGTGGGCAATAATGTAAAGGGACAAAGTCTGCACATGTTCAGTACAGATGTAATTTTTTTGTGCATATTTTGATCTGAAATTTAACTCCAGTGGCACAAATGTGCAAATCATGTATAGTTTCTTTATTAATGTAGATGGTATTGTTTCTGTCACAATGCGGTGTATATTAACGTGAACATGTGCTTGTATGTGTGTCCTCCCTAGGAAAATATTAAAAAGCATAATTTTGACACTTGATAAAAGGCCTTTTGTCCTTAGGGAAAACAAGCAAAAAAGTAAACATTAATGAATTTATTCTAGGTAATTCTTTAGGTGAATTGGAGTTCTTTATTGATATTTAGTTCATAGACTCAAAGCAGAGGGCAGTGAAATGTACAATATAAATAGATACCTGCTTTAGAGGCATTTTCCAGATATTCTAAGGATACTTTTTAATCTTAAGGCTCAAAGCTGCTTGAAAGTATATCCTTTTAATTAGTAAACAGTTTTATAAACATTGGCAGCTACATATGACTGAGTCTTCAGTCAATTAAAATAAAAACACAAAGAATCTTTATCTTTCTTAACTTTTATCTAGTTGCTTATTTAAGGTAGTAAAACGCTTCCCTATGGATTTGAGAAATCCTTGGATAAGATCCTTCCCACTCTCTTTTAGGAACATATCCACACTTTCTAGACTTCCTAAAGTTACCACCATACTTCTGCTCCAGAAATAGGCATTTTCAATATATTTTGTAAATGGATCTTTGGCAGCTTAACAAATTGCTCAATGCTTAGGAATATTTTTATTATTTAATGAATACATTGTTTATCAGATTAAAGTTCTAAAAGAGGGATTTTTCTATTCTCAATACAACTCAAATGGCAATTACTAATTAGCAACTATTTTCCTGATTCTGAAGGAACTCTGCATACTCACTGTCTTTAAAACAGAGGGTATTTACTAATACCAAAAAAGTGTTTTCTGAGAAGTTCATTAATTTCTAAATCAAAGAAAGAAGGAGACTAAGTAGTATTACTCAGTCCATTTCAAAAGCTCACTTAATGTAATTTAAAAAAAGAATGGATACTCATAGAAATCTCAAAATTGTCAAAATATAATTTTTACAAATTTCAAAAATGTTATGCTCACACAAATAGAGAATTAACATCAAGGAGTTTTAAATCATTTGTTATTATGTCTGCACTTTCTGTGAAGTAAAGATTGTACTTTAAAAAGGAAACAAATTTGCCATATCCATTTCACAGGCAATGCCTTTATTAGTCTCCATGCAGAAGCTATTTTAAAAGTGAGCATTCTATAATTCTTAGAGATACCAGTTTAATTCAGCATGTCTTTATTGAAGTCATAATATGAGAAATATTAATTGAATCAGACACTGTGGACAGAAAAGAAGAATAACAAGTGATCCTAGCTGTGACAAGATTCACATGTTTAAGATAAACGTATAACCAAGTAACTCTAATATAATCTAAAAACTGTTCAATAGAGAGACATAAAATATTATTGAAATTAAAATGCATAAATAATCTTTCTTGGGAGAGAGTTTCATAGAAAATTGAGGAAATAAAGAAACATTTAATTACACTTTTGAAAGATGGGTAGGGATGGGGCAGGTTAACTAGATGCATAAACTATACACAAGGATGGCCAATGAGATTCTGATGTAATACCAGTGGAGGACAGGTGTTGGATGGTTCTGGGGTGGGGTTGAAATGTTCAGAGACTGGTCTAAGAGACACGTCTAAGAGACACATGTTGCACAGGTAGGCTGATGGAATATAAACTCTTCTCTTATTTATTGTGTGTCCTTCGGAAGTCCATTCATTTTTCTAATTGTGAATCTAATTACAAAACAGATTCTCTTAAATATTTAATATTCTCCAAATATAAATATTCAGCTTCTGTCACTCTCACAAATCATAAGTGTGGATGTTTTTCCATAAGCAATGGAGATGCACCAGAAATTGTGGAAGCAGAATAGAAGATGAACTAGAATATCAAGAGGTCAAAAGCAGAAAGGCCATATTGATTGTCCTTGTAACACATGGGAAGGGCCAAAAATAAAGTGGCGGGATGGAAAGAAAGAAGTTGTAGTCAAAGCAGTTCAAGGTTAGATTGGGGCAGAATAGTCATGTGTTTTTCAGTTAATATAGTATATACCAATGAAAGAGGAATCAAATATAATTTTATGTTCCCTGTTGGAAACAACTTATAATCAGAGATTGTATTTCTTACATTCTTCTGATCCTCTTTAATACTAACAGATCAGTAGAGAAAGATTCTGGGTTAAGCTTGTATGTTCTTTTGTTATCAATAAACTTATGGAAGAAATAACCTTTTCTATAGTTATCATCTTCTTGAACTATAGGTCCTCTTTTCTAATAAACAGAAATTGTTCTGTAGGGAAAAAGAAAGCGACTCATCTTATAGTCCAACCCAAAGCCCTTTGTGCCTCAGCTTCATGAAGTTCTGATGCTTTGTTGCATTTTCATCTCATTATTTCCACTATTGAAAAAGCCTTGTCACATAATCTCAGCTCTTTATTTTTTACTTCTTCTATTAGTAAAAAAAAAGAAAGAAAGAAAGAAAGAAAACTCCTAGAGGAGTTATCTGAAAGGGTCCAAAATACTGTGAGTACTGAGAATTTTCCTCCTTGTTGCTTTGAAATCCCCAACCCCAGTGTTTTGTTGTTCTTGTCACAGTAAGTGTTCAACACATATTATGGAACAAAATCATCCTATAATCTTTATATGCAGACGTTTCTTAAATCTTGTTGCTAATTTAGTTAATTAATTTCCAATTTGGTTGACAAGAGCAAATTCAAGAGACTCTTGGTGTTCACAGGGCCCTGAGACATTACATGTGAAGATTATAATACTGTCTGTCTCCAACATAAAATACAAAGTATAAAACAGGACGCTTTCTCTAACCTTCCGGCTCATTGGAGTCAGCCAGCTATGACTAATTAAGAAGGTGTGCTATCAGGATGTCAGGCCTTAAAAGCCACAGCCACCTGGTCCCAGGCAGCAATGCTGGTCCAGGGTGAAGTAGCATTATCTTCCCAAGTATCTACCCACACATTGTGATAGTCATATTTTGTGTTTATCCATCTTGGCCAGGTTTTTACCTATGCCATGGTTCTGCCAGTTACAGACTCACAGTGAGTTTTTCTGTTATGTAGCTTGAAGCCAGACAGTTCATTCTGAGCACAGAGCTGGGAGGAATTAGACGAACAGTTCTCATTATCATCAGCAGCAGTTGTGTGTTATGCTGAAAATACCCACAGCAAGTTATTAGGAACACAAGGGAAAAGGAAAGAGCAAGACTGAATGCTAAAAACCCCTGAGGTAATCCATGCAAAAGATAATAAAGAGAGAACATTTCCCTACCCAAGAGCAACTGCCTGAGGAGCTAGTGCCCACAGCCCCTCACCACATAATATTGCAAGTGTTCCGAAACATCGTGTAGGGATTCTTACTCATTAGACTAATTTTCTTTCCAGAATGCTACATAAAGTAACTGAAAAAACTAATTTCTATTTCTTACAGGCTTTCCTTCCTAACAAGTCATTTAAACAGAAAATCATTTAGTTTTAAAAGATTAACTTTTGAGTCAGAGATGAAAAGTTTACAAGGGAAGAAAAAAAAGGCAAGGATACATGAATAATATATACAAATAAAGCTTTCAGAGCTTACTCAAAGGGCATTTTAAAGGTAGTTAGGCTTCACTTTAACATGTATACTTAAAGAAAACTGTTTGCTCAACTTTAAATTAGATCTTTTTCAGCTGTGTCAAGGAAGATATTTATTTCTTAATACTTAACAACAAAGCAAACCCTCAGAATAATGCAAAAACAGAACGTTTAAGATTTTAATTAAGTATATGTTGTATTATTTAGTGCATATTACATTTTTTTGTAACATATACAGTTACACATCACTTAACTATGGGGCTATGTTTTGAGATCCCCATCCTTAGTCAATTTCTTCTTGCACAAACATCATAATGTTCTTAGATAAACCTAAACATTAAAGTTACTAAGTTGGCTGTTGTTGTACTCAAAAGACAAAGATGTTGTAAACATAAAATGTCTGAGGCTGCTACCATCATGAGATGGCATATAGTTTTTCAGTAAGTTTTTTTAAAAAAGAGTACTCTAATGATAAGTAATATAGTAAAGACATAAATCAGTAACATAGTTTTATCATTATCTGATAATATATACTATACATAGTTGTGTGTACTATACTTTTATATGATGGAGAGTGCAGTAGGTTTATTTACACCAATATCACCACAAACACTTAAGTGATGTGTAGCATTATGTTATGACAGCTGCAAAAGCTGTGTGATAGGAATTTTTTTAGCTCTGTTATAATTTTTATATGACCACATTCACACATATAGTCTGTCATTGGATAAAATGTTCTTATGGGGCACATGACTATATTCATGTTACCAAGCCTGGAATCTTCAATTGTGCCAACTCACACCTCATTTAGCCATCTTATGAAGAAAATTGATTCATGTAAAGGGCTCATGAGCAGGCCTGGCATATAGGAGGTAGGTTAAAATTGTTATTTTTAAAAAATTATTTCCTATAAGAATTTCTCTTTTCTTTTCCTAGATGTGAAAAATCAACATATGTAATGAAGACCTAAGATAGTTACTCTAGTAGTGCCAAACTTCATCAAATGAAACATTTAAAATAAAAAATAAAACTGGTATGGGTATATTAAAGTTCCTCAGGCAGTAAATGTTTCTACAAATATACAAATTATATATATATATATATATATATATATATATATATATATATATATATATAGATAGATAGATATAGATATAGATATAGATATATATATATACACACACACAATGAGAACTTCCATTACATATGGTGGGTTAGTCAACTTTACTGTTGAGAGCCACAGCCGAAGGGGCCCCAGCAAACTTCCAGCTGCCAGCAATCCAGCTGCCGGCTGATGATTGGCTCACAGCGGCCCCAGCAACATCTAGCTGATTGGCTCCTCGGCCCCAGCAACATCTAGCTGATTGGCTTCTCTGCGGTGATGCTCATTGGACTGTTTCCCTGCCCTTTCAGACCACGGAGCTGCTCATTGGGGGACTTTTTGGCTCTGCCCACGTGACCCAGCCAATCGGCCTCAAGAGCAGGAGGATTGTGGGAGGTGGAAAGAAGATAGTGGGGGGGAGAGACAGGCTGGTGAAAAGCCGGTGGTGGCAGTTGAGGCTCTGAGGGTTTTTCCCGAGAGGCTGGTTTGTTTGGCGTGTTTGGTTCTAAAAATAAAGTTAGTTTCTTTTGACAAGTGGCTTCTGATTGTGCCCAGCCAGACTGCGGCATTTGGTGGCTCGCACGGGGAGCGACTGAGGGTAAGTGAAACTGCTCGCCCCTGAGGGCAGGGCGAGAGGATGGGTAGCCATTTTAAGATTCTTCTTTTGTTATTTTGTTTCACTTTTGTTTTAAGTTGCCTGTCCCTGGAGATGAGTGAGACGGAAGAAAAACCGCTCACATCTGAGGAAAAACTTTTTACGTCTGAGGAACAGATAGGGAGAAAGGACGGATGCACATGTCAGGAGGATAGAAAGGCTATAATGACTTTTTGTTGTTCCCTTTTTATTTCATTCTGTCTCGGTTTTGTTTGGCGTCATCTTGTTGGGTTGTATTATAGTAGAAATACGGGATCAGAAATTAGTAAAAAACAAACTGAAAGAGTGTTAAGTAAATTGTTAGAGGAAGGAGGCATCTCAGTAAAATCAAGAACAGTCAGGGCATACGTTGATACAATACAAAAATGTAGCCCATGGCTTTTTAAGGAGGAGTTGTTAAATATATCACAATGGAACCATCATGGTGAAGATTTAAAAAGAATAGAAAAGAAAAGCCCAGGGACTCTGCCAGTTGGCACATTGCCATTGTGGACGTTCGTATCTTGTTTGCTTAGTCCAAAGCCTTCAGTTCAGACAATGGTAGAGGAAGGAGAAGACATAATGATTCAAGTAAAAGAGAAGGTCTCTCAAGTTAGTCAGACAGAGGAAAAGATTCAAGTAAAAAAGAAGGTCTCTCAAGTTAGTCAGACAGAGGAAAAGATTCAAGTAAAAGAGAAGGCCTCTCAAGTTAGTCAGACAGAGAAAGAAAGTGTAAAACAGAAAAAGCCATCAGGGGGAAAGTTACAACAGGAGATTGCTACTAACACCTTTCTATCACCAGAGGGTGTAAGTGTCCAACCAACAGCACCACCTCTACAGGAGACTGCTACTAACACCTTTCTATCACCAGAGGACGTAAGTGTCCAACTAACAAGGCCACCTCCATATGCTGGGAGGTCCCCAACCCCCGCAGTTGATAGTTGGGATCCTGAGACAAGATCTCAAATATTAACATGCCCTGTATTTGAGGCAGGAGGGCAGCGATTTTACCAAGTTTTAAATTTCAAAACAGTGAAGCAGCTAAAAGAGGCTGTAACAACCTATGGTCCTCAAGCACCCTTCACTGTAAGCATGGTCGAATCCATTAACAACTTGAACATGACGCCAGCAGATTGGGCTAATATGTGTAAAGCTGTGCTAAATGGAGGACAATACCTGTTATGGAAGGTTGCCAATGAGGAATTTTGCAAGGAGACGGCTAGGCGAAATGCAGCAGCTGGTTATCCTCAGAGAAATCTAGATATGTTGTTAGGAAAGGGACCTTATGAGGATCAGCAGCAACAAATTGCATATGATCCTGGCGTATACGCACAAATTGCTGCAGATGCAATTAAGGCATGGAACACTTTACAAGGACATGGAGGTTTACAAGGTCAATTATCTAAGGTAATACAAGGAGCTAATGAACCTTATGCTGAATTTGTAGATAGGCTTATTCAAACAGCTACCAGAGTTTTTGGGAATACAGAACAAGCAATGCCATTACTAAAACACCTGGCTTATGAGCAAGCGAATCGTTGGTGCAGAGATATCATTAGACCATGGAAACATGAAGATTTAAACACATATATTAAATTATGTAGAGACATTAATGAACAAGAGCAAGTCGTGGCAGCTGCAGTAAAACAGGCTTTAGATGCCAGAGACATTAATGAACAAGGGCAAATTGTGGCAGCTGCAGTAAAACAGGCTTTAGATGCCAGGCCAAGAACATGCTACAATTGTGAACAAACAGGACATTTTAAAAGGAATTGCCCCATTGGAGGAGGGTTTAACAAAACTAGGTATCCAAGGAGTAGAATACCAGGTATTTGCCCACTATGCCGTAGAGGGAGACATTGGGCTAATGAATGCCGTTCTCAAACCACCATAGAGGGTACTCCATTATCAAAAAATGAACAAGGACCAGGTGTTTATCCACGATATCATGGAGAAAGGCATCAGGCTCCATTGCCAAAAAATGGACAAGGGGGCCCAATGCTCCGGGGCCCAAAACCACAAATATACGGAGCACTGGAGGAACCCAGCAACCCCATCAGGGTAGTGCCCAGGACACATTGTCCATCAGATCCCTCATCAGACAAACCAGAGGGAGCGCAGGGTTGGACATCTGCGCCTCCGCCAGAGCAGTACTAACTCCAGAGATGGGAGTTCAAATCATTCCCACAGGGGTGAAAGGACCTCTTCCCAAAGGAACAGTAGGCTTATTATTGGGACGCAGCTCTTCTACTCTAAAAGGACTTATGATAAGTCCTGGGGTAATTGATCCCGATTATGAAGGTGAAATAAAAATTATAGCCAGTTCTCCAAAGGGTATATCAGTAATTTCACCAGGAGATAGAATAGCACAGTTACTAATAATACCCAGCCTACATGATAAATTTTCCAGTTGTACTGTAGAAAGAGGTTCCAAGGGATTAGGTTCCACAGGTATAGATTGGGCTATGCTTTCTTTAAATTTAGATTCTCGCCCCATGCTAAAACTAAATATTCAAGGACATGAATTTAATGGGCTACTGGATACAGGTGCAGACCTTAGCATCATCTCTCGTCAAGAATGGCCAAAACATTGGCCATTACAACAAGCCACTCAAACGCTTCGAGGCCTAGGAGTGGCGACTAATCCCCATAGAAGTGCAATGGTATTAGATTGGAAGGATCCTGAAGGATGTGAAGGAACTATACAGCCATATGTATTGGATCATCTTCCCGTAAATTTATGGGGACAAGATGTCCTAGATCAATTAGGTTTGACATTAACAAATAACATCAACCAAAATGCACCCACTATTATGACTAGACAAGGTTTTAGGTTTAGGAAAGGAAAAAGATTAGAAAAACAAGAACAAGGTATAGCAGCACCAATACAAATAGATCAAGGAACAGACAGACATGGGTTGGATTTTCAGAAAGGGCCACTGAGACAATAAAAATTACTTGGAAATCAGAAAGACCAGTATGGGTTCCTCAGTGGCCCCTGACTAAAGAAAAGATACAAGCAGCCCATGACCTGGTCAAACAACAATTAGCGGAAGGACATATACAACCTTCTGTATCTCCCCATAATACTCCCATTTTTGTCATCAAAAAGAAATCTGGTAAATGGAGATTATTGCAAGATTTAAGAGCCATTAATAATGAGATGGTTATTATGGGACCTGCTCAATCAGGGATTCCTCAGTTGTCTGCTTTGCCAAAAACCTGGTATGTTTTAGTTATAGATATTAAAGATTGTTTTTTTTCAATTCCAATTCATCCTGAGGATAGTCCACGTTTTGCATTTACTATCCCTGCACTGAATCATGAAGGTCCTGATCAGAGATATGAATGGAAAGTACTCCCTCAAGGGATGGCTAACAGCCCAACTATGTGTCAAATTTATGTTAACAAAGCAATCCAGCCACTTAGAAATCAAAATCCTGAACTACAAATATTTCACTATATGGATGATGTATTATTAGCACACAAAGATAAAAACACATTGCTAGAATGTTATGCCACACTTACAAACTTATTAAAAAATTATAATCTAGAGATAGCAATAGATAAAGTACAATTAAATTTTCCAATTAATTATTTAGGAGTTCTATTATCCTCAACCATGGTCCGTCCACCAAAAATTCAAATACGAATAGATCAACTCAAATCACTTAATGACTTTCAAAAGTTATTAGGAGACATAAATTGGATAAGGCCTTATTTAGGTATACCAACAGGAGAGTTGGGACCTTTATTTGATATCCTAAAAGGTCCATCAGATCCAAATTCACCCCGAATGTTAACGCCTGAAGCAAGAAAGGCATTAAAAATCATTGAAACATATATGGAAAATATGCATTTGGATAGAATTGATATAAGTTTGCCTTTATTATTTATTGTACTACCAACAAAAAATATTCCTACAGGAGTATTTTGGCAAGAAGGTCCATTATTATGGATACATTTATCTTATTCTCCTAACACTATTCTTACTAGGTATCCTGAGGCTGTAGGACAATTAATACTCAAAGGAATAAAAGCAGCAAAGGGAGTGTTTGGAATTTCTCCCAATAAAATTATTACTCCATATACTATGAATCAAATTGATGAGTTAGCTAATGAGTTAAATACTTGGGCAATAATCATGTGCAAATCTAATGTTTCATTTGATAACCACTTACCATCTAATCCTTTATTGTCTTTTTGGTCATTGCATCCTGTAGTTTTTCCAAAAATGACAAGAAAAACACCTATCATGAATGCTCCAAATATATTCACTGATGGGTCAAATAATGGTACAGCAGCAGTAGTTACCCCTGATCAAACTTTTACATTTTTAGTACCCAAACAATCAGCTCAAAAGGTAGAGCTTAATGCAGTACTACAAGCTTTTGTGATGTTTAAAGATTCTGTATTTAATTTATTTTCTGATAGTCAGTATGTAGTTAATGCTATAGTATCTCTTGAAGATGCTGGTAGGATTTCCCCTTCTTCTACTGTTTTCTCTTTGCTTTCCACTATACAAAGTCTAATCTGGGACAGAAAAGATCCATTCTTTATAGGACATATCAGGGCACATACAGGATTGCCTGGAGCCCTTAGTTTGGGCAATGATTTAGCAGATAAAACTACACATGACATACATATTTTCTCTACACTAGAAGAAGCTATAAATTTTCATAAAAAGTTCCATGTCAATGCTAATACTTTACAAAAGCGTTTTAAAATAACTAAGGAACAAGCTAGACAAATAATAAAACAATGTCAAAATTGTGTGACCTTTTTACCACAAGTTAATCTTGGAGTCAATCCTAGAGGATTGATACCTAACCATATTTGGCAGATGGACGTCACACACTTGCCAGAATTTGGAAAATTAAAATATTTGCATGTTACAGTTGATACTTCTTCTGGATTTTTGATGGGCTCCCTTCATGCCGGAGAAAAAACTAAAGATGTTATAGCTCACTGCTTACAAAATTTTGCCACTGTGGGTGTTCCAAAACAGTTAAAAACAGATAATGCCCCTGGTTATACTTCTACCTCTTTTAAACAATTTTGCTCAACATTTGGCATTACTCATATAACAGGAATCCCATACAATCCACAGGGACAAGGCATAGTTGAAAGAGCTCATCAAACTATTAAAATGTACTTATTAAAGCAAAAAGAAGGAATTGGGAAGGGGTATATATTCCCCAAAGATAAACTTAAAATAACCCTTTTTACTCTAAACTTTTTAAATTTGGATTCATCAGGACTTAGTGCTGCGGAAAGGCATATGTGTCCAAAAAATGTACATAAGCCCAAGGTACTTTGGAAGGATATTCTAACAGGACAATGGAAAGGTCCTGACCCAGTAATTGTCTGGAGTCGGGGGTCTGTTTATGTGTTTCCACAGGGAGAACAGCAGCCGATTTGGATTCCAGAAAGATTAACTAAAGCGATTTCTACAGACCAAAAAGAAGATGATTTGGCTCAAATCCATAACAACTGATATCCAAAACTCCAGTTTGGCTATTCTTACATCTGCAACAGAACCAGGATGCTTTTTTCAATATCTATTTTATTATTGCCCTTTGCCATATCATGAAGTTCTATTTTGTTTTTTGAGCTCATACAGACCTAGGTTAATGTTTTGCTGATCAGTTCTATTTTTTGACTATAGAGTTTTTAAACATTGCAATGGAGATTTCACCTGTAAAAAGTTATAAGGCCTTTACTATAATGTTATGTGTTGTATGTATTATGTTATGTGTGCACACTTGTGTTTTGTGTTATATGTACGTATGTCCATATATCATATATGATGAGCGCTCATGATAATATGGATCCAAATATTTTTTTTTCACGTGATTTATATGGTTTAATTTATATTGGGTAAACAACTGTTGAGGATTGTTTTAATATGTAAACAAAAAAGAAGGTTAACAGATCTGTTTGTTTACTTTCACCTTTCCTTTTCATTATATTTAATAATTCTCTTAAAGATAATGTAAATTGTTAAGAAAATTGTTCTCTTTTAGTGCCTTCTGTAA